>NC_133621.1:81798920-82098920 GCF_048593235.1 Sminthopsis crassicaudata | reverse complement strand
GGTGTTTACACTCATCAGATTTCCAATTTTTTGGCTTTTGTTGTAAAGATCATAGCTAACAAGATAACTGTCATTTGAAGCATATTCAATCACCTTAACAGTCCTGACCTCATGCCATGATTTTAAATATTTGCCTCTATTATAAGATATAAGAGATGGAAGAAGAGTGGAGATATGGATAAGAAAGAAAAAGGACTTGGGGATTTCTGAAGCAGTGGGCCAGACCTGAAGGTACATAATGCAGAATACTGATGGATAGAGAATAATTGAATTTTAGATCTGGAAGTTACCTGTAAGAATATTTAATGCAACTCCCTCGTTTGTAGCTACAAAAGTTGAGCAAGAGAGAAGTTGAGTTTCTTGATCAATATTACTTAAGCTGCATCTTATATTTCTAGAATTCATCCACTGGTCCCAACCTAAAGCAGTGATCTTATATGTCCGACCAGAGCTTTTTTTAGAACGAGACCTCCAGAATACTTGCCCTCAAGTTAATCTCTTATTTTAGGCTCTCTGTCTTAGGAAACAATTCAGTTACTTGGTGACTGAATCAGCCTAAACTAGCCTAAAAAGCCCATTATATCTACTAGCCAAAGTGAGCTGCCAAGACATTTTAAATTTTCACATCCTATCAGCCTTCTACCCATGCCATGATATTCACTTGCATATCACAGGCATATCCTCTTGGGCACCCTTCCCTTTGCTTTCTTTTTCTTGTGTAGAATATAGTGATCAAAGCAATAATCCCATTACTTATTAAAAAAAAAAAAAAGGATTAGTTAAATAACCAAACATCAACCATTCCTGTGCTAATCAGACCTAGACTTCCTTTCTCCACCACTACTCTATTGTTTATACTGTCATACAATGTAAGATTGGAAGCCCATTAAGGTCAAAGATTTCTTTCATTTTGTGTTTGAGTCCTTAGCTTCCAGCATATCTTACACATAGTAAGGATTTAACTACTGCTTTTTCATTCATTTATTTCATTCATTCATTAATAGTAGTAAAACTGGTAAGAAGGATCTGGATCATCTCACTCTTCATCTAGTATGTGCTTCCTGCCACACCATGAGCTGTCCCCTCCAAAAGGGATAAACATTATTTTTTTACAAAGAATTTTTTTAACTTAAAAATGTCACTATAATGCCTAATACCATTTTTCAATGAAAATATGATTGATCCACTTTATGATGGGAGTTAAGGGTACGATGGGAGAGGGATGCAAACCCAGAGTTGAAAGATAATAGGTTCTCCCACATGGCCCAATGAATAAATACCTGAAAAAGAATGCCAGGAGAAGAAAAATAAGAATAGGTCTATCTAGACTATTTCTTTGGCTTTCTAACCCAAATTTCCCTGATTGTTACATTGGGAGAAGAAAGAAATGAATGACTCAAAGATAATTGTTCATTTGCACAGGGCTTACTCAGTTTTTACTCATTCTTATCTTTAGAATACATCCAGCACATTCTTAAGATTAGTTTAATCATCATGGATAAGTGATAAAAGAAACTATGTTGTAGCTTGATGTAAGCAGCTGAGTTTAGGACAAAGAGTGGGAAGGACTCTGTGTGTGTGTGTGTGTGTGTGTGTGTGTGTGTGTGTGTATAAATATACACACACACACATATACACACATGTATATATATGTATGTATGTATGTATTATAAATATATATATGTAAACAGTGAATATTTTTTAATGGACATATTTTTCTCTGTTGAGTAATAGAATAGAAGATGACTGATAATATACTAGAAAGAAAATTGAATTTTTAGTTTCAAAACTAGTTCTACTGATTACTATATGTATAAACTGGAACAAGTAATAAGGTTACTTGGTACTCTGGACATCACTTTCCACAGATGTAAAATGAAGGAGTTGGACAAATTATTCACTAAACATTTATTAAGCATCTATGCTTCAGAAATTGTGCTAAATGCTGGGACAAGTTGATTTCCATCTTACAGATCAAAGCTCTAGGAATTCAGTATTTCCAATACACTGCTCCTTCCCTCATTAATGTATTCACTGACATAAATATAAGTGTTGTGATCCTGTATATCTTAGAATCAGCTGGAGTTAGGATAAACAAAAGTCTTTATTCTTGGTCTTTTGGGGTCGCCTTCAGGGGATTAGATCTAGCAATCTCAACACCTCCTTCCTCTCTCTCCACCTCCAAAAGAATGATCCTGCCTGTCCTACTCCACCTCTCATCTCTCTTCTCTTTCTTCTTTGTCCACACCCACAGATCCAGCACAGAATAGTTGGGGAGGTTCATTCTCCAAGCATATGTTAATAGAGAATTGTCTAGCCCTTTACAATTAAGAATATACTATGTATAGAATATTGTACTATTTCATAAGGAATACAGAGGAAAATAAGATATGAGCCTACATTCATGAAGTTTTAAGTATAGAGGGAGGGCTAAACAATATAAAGAATAACCAGAGCATAGGCATTATTCATTATTCATTGCAAAAATTGGCCTGAAGAGCTAGAGGAATTCAGTTAAAGTTCTTTCATCTTTGGGGGGAGAAGAATCTCTAGGGTAGTATTGTAAGTGTTGAGAAGCAACTCTCATGTGAGTATTTCTAGACTCTATGGCAAGAGATAATGATTTGGCTTGCCTATGGATTTATCCTTAGTTTTTTGTGTGTGTTACTTGATAAATAAAATGTATTCTCTATGAAGTGTTTTATTAAGTTGTATGCAAATATAGGTTCTTTCCCTCTTTTTTTTCTGAGGAACCCAGATATGAACTCCATCCTAATGTTCCTTAGGAAAAACAAGTAAGGGTCTAAGTAAAGTAAAAGTGCTTAATGAGAAACTTCTATGATTGACCAAATCAATGAAAATCCAGAGCTTTGGTTGTAGGACAAATTATATTTTAGAGTAAGATGATCAAATGAGAATCAGAGGAGAAGTTAACACTTAAAAATTAATTGGAATTTTACCATTCAAAAGTTGGAGAAGAACTGTTTAAAAGTATGGCTTGAACAGAATCCCATACTTAGTATAGTATGAAAATAGTGAGTGATCTAGTTTAGCTAAAATCTAGCAGAATATTAAGAGATAAACCTGGAGAAGGAGGCTGGAAATAGATTGTAAGGCCCAGTATGCTGGGTTAATACTTTTTGGCCTAAATGATGTTTTTGTTGTTGTTGTTGTTGTTGTTTTTCATGAAGGGAAAGACTGAAGGAAGGGGAAAAAAGCAACTGCAACAAGGTAGTAGCAAAGGGAATGAAAAGAAGGGGATAGAAGAGAATTCTATTACAAAGGAAGATACTGACATCATCATCTGGGTATTTTCAATCTGGAGTTCTATTTGTCCTGCATTTTTCTATTTAAAGCACTAATATAATAGTGTACAAAACTGTATTTGTGGAAAATGTAAAACTCTTCCATGTGTTGCCTCTTTACCTTTTGGCAGGGATCTTGCAACATAGCAACCCATGAAATTGGGACTTGGATTCTCCCTTATTTTGAGGAGCATCCAAGTTTAACTTTGAGAAATGCAAAGAAGAAACAGTCATACCCTTTTTCTTCCTCATTAAAAAAGAAAAAGTAATACTTGAACTTCCAATTGGAGTATATGATTCAATACCTGGCAAATGTAATAATTAAAAAAAAAAATGTTTTACCAAATCGTGATTTGGAAAAAGGAAAATCTCTCCTCTCCCTCTCTTTCCCTTTCCTCCTTCCCCTTCCTCTCTGTCTCTCTTTTTCTTTCCCTCTCCCTGTCCTTCTCTCTCCTTCTCTCTTTTCTTCTCCTTCTCCTCCCTCTCCCCTCTCTCTTCTCTGTCTCTGTTTCTCTCTTGTCTCTCTGTCTCTGTCTTTCTGCTTCTCTCTGTCTCTCCCTTCTATTCTCATTCAAACATTATTATTACTCAATTGAAGCTACTTTTCAGGGTAGAAACACTTTTTTCACATTCTACCAAATTGTTAACTTTAGTTCAATTACTTTAACAAGCAAGTCTCCAACTGGAAAGATGATCAGTATTCAATTTCTGAGATGTAGTATGAACCAGAAATTCATTTATTCTTGTTTTACTACTTAGCATCTGTTATTTTCTTTATCCTGGCATTCAAAGCTTGCCATCATCTGTATTCACCCTTCCATTCATCTTTTCCCTTCACGCTTGCCTTTATAAAGCCAATGATCCAGCCAAATCTGTTTTCATTGTACCCTGAAACAGACCATCATGCAAAGAGGGGCATTTATACATCTTTGGAAAGTGTAAAAATGTCTTTCTCTTTTCCTGACAACATTTGAAAAATACATTCATGCTGTTTATTGAAACAAACAGAAACTGATTTATCACATAATAAATACTACATGCTATAAAGGGTAGAATTTTCTGGTTCGAAGACACAACATGTGCACAGTTAAGTAAACAGGAGATAATTTAAGGTGGGAAAGAGCATTAACAGTTAAGGGCATCCAGGAAAATCCCTCAGAGAATTTACCATATGAATAAGGCTTTCAAAGAGATAAAGATTCTGGATAGAAGACTTGAGCAGGGAGTTCTTGACTACTAATAAAATAGTATTATTGTGAAGAAAAGGTGATGAACTAGGGCACTGTGAGTGAGAGAAAGGGGTGAATGAATGAAATATTCAGTGAGTGCTTATTATGTGTAATTTCTTGTTCTAAATGCTGGGAATACAAATTTAAAAAAAATGAGTGCCTTCTCTCAAAAATACACAACATTTAGAGGGATTCAGCTGAAAGTGAGATGTAAAGGTCCCATGGTCCTTAGGGTGCATTCCAAATTAGATGCTAATGTCTTTCCTTTAATGTCATTTCCATTGAGAATATTATATCAATTTCAGATTATAAACTTTTTTGACAGTGTCAAGGATTTTGGAGATAAGAACTTTCTTTTCTGGGTCTTCAATAGTTATGGCTGAAGTCTCTGTAGAATCTGTTATCAGGTCATATCTCCAGAAGGATTGCTTTCTCCAAACAACTGTTTCAGAGCTGAACTGGAAGCAGTGCCATTCCCAAAGCACAACATCCCCCTGATTTATTAATCCAGTGTCCTTATTATAAAGATAAGTAGGTTAGACTCCTATGAAGCCAGACTAATTTTTTAGATCAGCACTGCCTTTTCTTGATGTCTCCTTAGCAGAAAAATACATCCTAGAATTTTTCCATGAAATGAAACCAAGATCATTGACTTCAAATATGCAAACTAAGGGTCACACAGCTAGGAAGTGGTAAGTTTCTGAGACCAGATTTGAACTCAAGTCCTCCTGACTTTAGGGCTGGTGCTCTAAACACTGAGTCACCTAGCTACCCTCTCTACTAAATTTTAAAATAATTTTGGAAAGGTCTTCTAATTTTTATGAATCTTACTTTATGTAGCTGTCTAGATACAGATTATATGAATAATAACTGACAACTGAACAAATACTTCTCAGTATCTAATTTGTACAAGACACTGAAATAGTCTATCTTTAAGGAATTTATCATTTAGTAAAAAGATATGAGATATAAAAAAGTAAAACAATTAAAAAAGATATAAATAATTTTAATCCAGAATACAATTCAGAATGGATTCTAAAACAGTCTGGTTAACAAGAAGTACAAACAAAATGCAATAAGAGTTCTTACTTGCTTACATGATCTTAAATAAGATCACATCTGATTATGAAGATCAAGAAGATTTTATAGAGGATGTGACAATTAAGATGGTTTGTAAAGGAAGCATATACTACCAAAACATGAAGTTATTAGTATATATGGCTGGGAATATTGATGAACAGATATAGTTAGACCAAAACCAAGAAGAGACAAATGTCATTTCTCCATATCGCTATTTCTACTGTACTCCAGATGGTCCATTGTATGTTACTTACTTTGAAAAAATAAAAACTGGGCCACACTAAAATAGATATTCTATTACCTATAAATCAGAACACACATTTAGAGATGTAATATATCTTTGTTTCTTTTAGTAATAGCAGCACCCTACATAAAATTGTAAACCCAGTCCTTATTGTTGATCAGTACCATGGAGAGCAACAACCCATCTATTAGGTGAATGGTCACAAGGAAACAAAAAGAAGAAAGGTGGGAACAAGATAAATATTATTGCCCCGACCATTTCTCAACAAATATATGGCATTTTTTATCTTTGTGCATTTTGATGACGCATAACACTGATTACAAAGTGTCCCAGCTGGTAATAAGTTCACTTCATTTTTTTTTAAATACGTTTTTTATGTTGTTCACAGATGAATCCAATTAGCATATCATTGTGGCTGATTAAATATGCCTCATGTAAATTTACATGTCAAAATACATACTGTACTTAAACAAATAGACAAGGTTGCCAGGCTTCTGTAAACAGCTTTGCATGCATAAGCTAACTTCCAAATACAAAGGCTTAAATTTAAATTTGCAATGACTACCTGAACAAAGATAGAGGAGGAGAGAGACAGAAAAGGTACTGTTACTCATGCATGAAGTGAGAGAATGAATATAGACATTTGTCTCTCTTTGTCTCTGACGAAAAACTATTGACAAGAGATTCTCCATCTGCATATGAGGCTGTCACGTCAGATTAGCTCATCAGGTAATGGAAATTTGGCCTCTGATCCAGAAAAGGTCCCTATGCACTAAGAATGGGGACTGCTTCAAAGAGATTGTATTATCTTAGACAGCAGGATTAAATTAATATGGGAATGACTTCTACTGGAGGAAATTTTTTTTGTTAAACATGTGCTAATGTTTATTATGCACAGGACCCACTTATCATAAGTGATCTTCCTAGACACTTTGCTCATTGGTTTCTGAACCTCTTTTCAAAAGAAAAAAACCCCACAGATGAAGTTCAGACAGTAAAGGTTAAAGAAAATAAAAGAAGAATAATAGTTGATAATAATAATATGATATTAAAGATGATAATAATAAATGAGATGAAAGCAAGCAGGAAACAATCTGGTTATTCTGCATTAAAAACATCCTGCATTTCTGGTGAAAGTACTCTAGGCTTTGGCATTATAAAAATAAATGCAATTAGAGGAAAGAACTCTCATAACTTCCAGTTTCTTTATAACTAGAAAGATTTTGGCTATTTCACAATTGTCACAGACTTGAAGAAAAAACGACCTACTCTCTAGAACCTCTTGAATATCAGATCACCTCAATAAAAGTGATTTTATAATAGAATGACCTGGAATTGACTTTTGTGGTTGAGCAGTCCAATGGCTTTCTTCCCAGGCATCTCAGACAGCAAGCTCCTCAATCAGAAGCAAATGACATCAAGGTAACAACTTCTGGTTATTAAAAGAAGCTAAAAATTCAGTGGGAAAAGGGCAAAATGTAGTTACCTAAAGATGGGGCAAAGTAAAATTCAGGGTTTGGATCATTCCAAAATTCTATTCAAGTGCTTCATACTCCACAAAATCTTTCCATCTCAGTGCTGTGTCAGCCAACTGTAAGTGGAACTGGCTTTCTAGAATCCTCTGGTTTACATAATTAACATGGGGAGGCACTTAATGAGTAAAGATAAAAAGAACTGGCAAGTCTCTTAAGAACACCAGGTATAGGTCTAACACCCACAATATAAAACAATGTGTATAATTTTAATGGCATGATTAGAACTTCTTCTATCATGTCCTATTATGAAGTATTAAGAGGACTGAATTTAATCCAATGGAATAAAATATAGATGTAAGAATATATCTTTAGAAATATATATATATAAATTTCTTGTCAATAGAATCAATGTGAAAGCATTTAAGGGAATCCTTTCATTGTGATGTTTTGTAAATTAGTGAAAGGTTGAAGAAGCAAAACCTGCCAATTAATATTATATAATATTAAAATATTCAATTTTATGGTTTGCTTAAAATCAGAATCAGTAGTAAGGTAGCAATAAGAATAATAGCTTTTTAATACATAAAATGGATGCCAGCTAAATGTGATCTCTATGAACCAAATAAGAAAAGGGCTAAAGCATTGCTAGGAATATAGTTAAGCAAAAAGAGGGAGAGATGATGACAGTTACCATAGATCCTTCTTTACTACAGATTTTCAAAAGTACTTGACTACCAGGGATGCCATAGAGCCCTCAGAATTTCAGAGTCAAAGGCTACCCCAGAAGTCATAGTAGTTTGGTGGAAAAAGGTCTGAATTTGCACCAGAAGAGAATCAAGTTCAAATTATTTTTTCATGCACATTACATGAACCTAACAGAGCTATTTTATCTTTTATGATCTTCAATTTCATCATTGTAAAAAAAGGATTAAATATACATATATACATTTAACACTTAAACACAAACACACATACAAAAGAAGGAAATGGAAGTATCTTTGCCAAGAAAACCCCAAATAGGGTAATGAAGAGTTGGGCATGATTGAAATAACTAACCAACAGACATATGTTAGTTTCCTGTGTAAATACTGCCTTGTTATTTTAATGTAGTTCATATATATATATATATATATATATATATATATATATATATATAAAACTATCTTTGACCTGTGGTTAACCAGTATCTCCTTGAAGACCTCTAAGGAAGAGCAATGACAGATCCCAAGCACTTTTGGAGAGCTCTGAATTTCATAAGGATTTTTGTCAACCTAAACTTACATTTCTGCAGATTTTACTTTTTTGCCTTTTATTCTGTTCTTGGACACTAAGAAGAACAAGTCCAATCTATCTTTCATATGACAGTCCTTTAAGCACTTGAAAATTTATAACATTACATCTTGATCACCCTTTTCTGATGTAGTTTGTGAATTTATGTCCACACCTGTGATTTTTATCGATATAGGAAGATTGATAATAGGGAAACTCACTCTAATCAATACAAATCAATCTCTGGCAATATATATTTATAAACAATTGCTTGGTTCACTGAAAAGTTACCTCGCAGAGCATACTAGAATATATCAAAGGCAGGACTTGATCTTAAGTTCTTATTCACTATGTTGGGCTTCTTCCTGTAACAGTAGTACCCAAAATGTAAATAATACATTCCAGATAGTGCTGAAGTAAATCAGGGAGACTTCACCTCTTTTGTTCTGAACCCAAAGCCTCTCTTGATCCAGCTTAAGACTGCATTCGTATCATATACCAGGTTGTGGCAGATGAATTTAATGGAATACTATTGTGCTATAAGAAATGAGCAGACTGATTTCTGTATGATGATCATCTTTGAATGACTTAGCTATCCTCAGCAATGCAATGATCCACAACAATTCCAAAGAACTCATGATGAAAAATGCTCTTCATGTAAAAAGTAAGAACAGATGGACTCTGAATATATACTAAAGCATACTTTTGTCACAACAGGACTAATATGGAAATATATTTAACATGACCAAACATATATAATATATATCAAACTGCTTATGGAGAAAAGAGATGAAGAAAGGAAGGAGAAAAATTGAAACTCAATTTAAGAAAATATAATGTTAAAATTAGTCTTTATATATAATTTGAAAAAAATATTATTTAAAAAACCCTGCATTCATTTTTTTAGTTGTCATATCTCACCAGTGATAACACTGTCTATGACATGTATTGAAATGTTATTTCTTTGGGGGCAGCTAGGTGGTGCTGTGGATAGAGCACCAGCCCTGACTTCAGGGGAACCTGAGTTCAAATCCAATCTCAAACACTTAACATTTTCTAGCTGTGTGATCCTGAGCAAGTCACTTAACCCCAATTGCCCCCCCCCCAAAAAAAAAGTTCTTTCTTTATATTTTCAGAGTTAAGTACTATATGCTGAAGAAAAAAATAGTAAGTTCATAAAGTACAGCATCATATCACATTAGTTTGTGAACTATTCGGCAGAGAAGCATATATAAGCTAGACTTTTTAATGACAAAGAAGCGATCCTAGTAGGTACTTAAGGAATGCACCAGACCTTCAGCAGTTCCTTCCAGCCCTATTGTTCTAAAACATTCCAGGGAAAGAAATGGGACTTTCATGTTCTTTTGTGTACTGATGAAGAAAGGGGATACTATTCAATGAAACAAGGGGTACAGTTTATTCTACCAATATCCCACTGGCTCAGACTACAGCCCAATTCTCTCATTAAGTCTTTCTGGCTTCAAGCTACATAAAAATAAAATTCTAAAATAGATTTTATGCTATAGATTTTTAAAAATTTAATTAAGGCTTTTCTACTTGTTTTTTTAAACAACTGCAAAAAGAATTTGAATATTTACATTCAGCACAATGCAGTATTAAATTTAAACAACTGACAGTTTTCATTTTTAGAAAGTCCTCTTCAAAAACAACAATTACTTAATTTTCTTTCAATGCCTTTTAAAATTACCAATTGATTATATTCAATGATAATTTTACTTTTTTTTTTTTAATTTCTTTCATTCCTCCTTAAAATCTTTACATTTTTCTCTGTCTATTTCCTAAACAAAATAGGAAATTTATTTACTGATATCTATCCTAGAAGAGCAGATTCTGTTTTCAAATAACTTCATATATATATATGTTTTCTGAAACTAGGGATCATAATTGCTGGTGAAGTTTAGAGAAAAGTTAAGAAGAAACTCAACTATCCACACCTTAAAACCTTTATTTACTACTGCTTTTTTTTTTTGGCATGGATTTGGTTATAGTATAACTCAAAATCATATGATCATAGGTATAATATATAACATGCACTCTTGTCACCTGACACTGAGATAACAAGCCCACAATTTATATGATCCTGGAGTGAAAAAAATAGTGACCACAAAACTTACTATTGCCTGGTTTTAGGGAAAAGAAACTTAATTCTGAAAAGTAGAACAAGGATGGAGAATGAGCACAATTATGGCCCTCTTAAAGAATTAATTCCCTTAAGACTTCTGTAATGAAAAACTCAGTATCTATTTTCTTACTTTCTCAGCTATCATGAGATTTTCTAGAATTCTCAGCACAGGCAAACTATTTTGGTTTCCATTTAAGCTCTATGAAATTATTTCTTAGGACTGGAGACCTCTCTGAATCTATTGCTAACACCCACTCAGGCATTTTAAACTGGTAAAGTATGATCACTCTTCATTTTATAAATCTAGGAATAAAAAAGCATGTTAATGATTGCTTAAATTCTTTTGATCCAGGAATAGATTTTAGATTTTTTCCTTCCAACTTATACAAAATCACAATCAAAGATCATTCATAATTGCAGTATTTCTATTACATACACATAAAAAAATCTCACTTCAACAAATATAATTACAGCAAGAAAATCACTATACCAAGATATCTAACTCTTATTTCCTGGTTCAAAGAACAAAGTGTGTATGCATTTTAAAAATATCATTACAATAAAAATTTCTAATATGAATAATTCAATACAAAAGCTTTCTCTGCCTCTCTTTTTTGTTCTTTCCATATACCCTTTGCTTGTTACAATAGGGAGGAGAAAGTCTGCAGCTCTATAAGGTACTATTCTTATTATAATAAATCAATATTTCATTAGCTAATAGTAACTAAAGCTCCCATATTCTCATCATGAATAACAAGAATAAGAAGCCCAGATTACTAAGGACTAACAGCTCTCATTCTAAACCACATCGTTCTGATACGGTTTAAGACTACTCTTATTTTTTGGTAGTCACATCTCATCACTGAGTCCTATTGGCCAGGACATACATTAAGAGGCACTCCAAGTTCCCAAAGTTAAATATTACATGCTAATGAAGTACAATAGATAATGAGCTCCTCTTGCAGAGGATCATATCTCTTACTGCAACTTGTACAATATTCAACAGAAAATCATGGGGAAGTAAAAGTAAGACTATACAAATGTAAGAGGAATAATTGATCTTACCATGAAGAAATTTCCTCTTTGTTTTCACAATTTACAAGGGTCATATCCAAAAAGAAAAGAATCTGTGAATAAATACCCACACAAATATAATATACTTTCACTGTAACAACAGGCTCTACAGCCTGGCAATAACACATACAAGAAATCTGCTTCTGAGCAGGATTCCATTACCAGACTAAAAGCTATTATGATATGGTTCTTTGCAACCAACTGTTGGTTCAATTAACAGATTCAGGGAATATCAAGGAAGTACATTAGAAGCAATCTGCAAAGAGAAAAAATTCATCCCAGCATAAGGGTCAGGAATATATTGAAATTCATTCACTCATTTCAGCTTTTAGTATAATTCCTATAACACATATTAAGTACATAATAAATGCCTATCAACTTGATTAGTATAAAATTTGCTATGGTTCAGAACATGTGGGGCTATATGTTAGCAGCAGGGAATGTGATTGGAAAAGGCATTTTGTTAAACAAATAAACTATGCAAACAATGACTATATTGACCTATTTAAAAGTAAGATTTCATGGGAATTACCATATTTAAACAAAAGATGCATGATATATCTATTTATTAAGGCATTTGACAAAATTCTTACATATACATACATGTCTATATAAACACACAGAAACATATAAATATATCTACTCTTCTCTAGATAGCACAGTGAACAGATCACTGGGTTTTGACTTAGAGATACTAGAGTCAATACAGTCATATAACAAGTGTTATGTAAATATTAATTATAATAATAATCATTATCATCCTATTTTTTTTGTTAGCAAACTACCATATATACAAATATTTATATATTTTAAATTATTCTGATTTTTACCTTTACTAAATCAAATTTTTAGTAAGCCAAGGTGATCTTCCCCTATTTGAGGCAAAGCAATATTTTAGTCTACAATTCTAATGTTTTCAATAGGAACTAAACAGGCATTTTTTTTTTTTTTTTACCGAATGCCACCTTATCATGCATATGTCAGGAAAGGTCAGAGTGGGTATCATAGCCAAGGAACACTTGAACAGAATGATCTGTTGCAAAATAGTAGGAATTAAGAGGATGAAAATAAACATCCAAGGAGTCTAATTCTTCTTCATCAATAACATTTATTGCCACTCTTGTGATTGCTTATGTGAATAAATGACCTAAGAATACTAAAACAAGTAGTCAAATCCAATTCAAGGATTAAATAAAGTACAGGTTCTCATGTTGCTTTGATAATAAGGGTATGCAATATGAGTCTGCTATTAAACAACTAATCAGTTTGACTATCTACTGTCAAAAAGAATTGCTATTTCAGATTTTGGGCTTGAGGAGCAATTCACAAGTCAAAGCTTTACAGTGAAGCAGACTGCTCAAGTAAATTCTCTTATGACCATAAAGAAGAAACAATTGACTACTAGCATGAGAGCTGACACATGAATATCTGGCAAACCATAAGAAATGGTTTTTTTTAATACTGCCTAAAAGTAATGCTTCCAAAGAAGATTTCTATGATTTATTTAGTATTACAGAATATCAAAATTAAAGGAGACCTCAGATGGCATCTAATCCAAGACTTTTTTGAATTATAAAACCCTTCTATAACTGCAGGTCTTCATTTGAGAGCCTACAGTGATGAAGAATTCAGTAACACTATAGGATGACCATTTTATTTTTGGATAAGCCTATTTTTAAAAAGCAGATTATTTCCTTTATAAGTAAAAACCGTTCCTTGTATTCTTTACCAATAGACTTAATTTCATACTCTGGAACAATGCAAAGCATAATTCTTCATGCAGAAGAAGCCAAGAGGACCAATTATTGCCATTTTCAAAGCTATGGCCCTCATTTTTCATTATCACACAATCTCTACTTGTAGATGACTTAATTCTGATGATTTAATAAACGAAAACTGAAGTAAACGCTTACTAAGGCTAAGACTTGAAAACCAAAATTTTGGGAAAGGAAAATGAGAATTTTAATGCAGTGAAACAAAATAGGTTTTAGTATGGTTTAGAGAGTGTTGGACTTGGCATTAATCAAATTATTTAGTTAGACCCAAATTTGACACGTGCACTGAATTACTCTAAAGAAATTACTTTAAATAGCCTGTTCATCTGTTTATTCATTTATAAAATTGGGATAATACTATCTAAGGCACTGTTAGGATTACAAGGTGAGAACTCAGGTTGAGTTGACAGTTCTCTGGCTCAGATCTTTGGTTCGGGCCTTTAAAGGGAGTTTACACCTTAGGAATTCTAAGAGGAGCAAGTTCATTGGTGGAAGTATTTCCCCACCCCCCTTTGAGTTCTTACACGCCCATTCTCTGGGAGGATAAAAGAAGGGCATCATTGGGCCTGAGAGAACAGACCCTGGGATAAAGTCTTGACGCCAGGCAGGCTGAAAGGAGACCAGTCTGATTTGAGGAAGGACAAGAGTTGGAGGAGATTCAGAGCTCCCAAGAAATCTGCGCACAGAGGAAAAGATTTTACAGATCTCCTCCAGAGAATTATAATTGAGCAGACGACTGGTCCCTCACAATTCAAGAACTTTACAGGCACCTCCAGGTTATTGTGAATGCTTACTGAGAGAATATATGCAACTATTTTTAAACTTTAAAGTTCTATAAGTATTTCAACTGCTATTGCTACTATTGATATCTTGAAAGCCATTAAATATGGATATAGGAAATTTAATCATTGGAATAGTTATAAGGGGACAGCTAGATGGGACAGATAACTGGACTTGGGGGTTAGAAAAATCTGAATTCAGGTCCTATCTCAGACATTTATTAGATTATGACTTTGAGTAAGCTACTTAAATTCTGTGAGCCTCAGTTTCCTTCTCTACAAAATGAGAACAGTACTTTCCAGGATTGTTGTCAGGATCAAATAAGATAACACATGTACATCATTTTGAAATCCTTAAGATGATATATAAAAGCTAACCTTTATAAATATTTTAAATTGCTAATACAGTACTTCAATATTTTATGAAAGTTGAAACAAAAATTCCAACAAAATTTCAAATTACACATTTCCTCCACCCAAACTGTGTGGCTTAAGATCTATGATCTATATATGAGAAAAGATAGTTAACAAAAGTTGACCTTAATAATATGCTTAATATAGAATGTTTGAGTTAGAAGTTTCCTTAAAATTATTTTCATCCCTCCTTTAATAGAGGAGGAAATTCAAAGCTTGATCACTGTAGCAAAACAAGTGAAGGAAAGATTTAGGGATTTGAATTATTATAAGTTTCAAAATCTGTAGAAATACATAGTAGAAGTTAAGTTCTTGCTTAAAAAAAAAAAAAGCAAATAATAGACCATTCCCTTAAAGAATACTCTATCATGATCTGACTCATAAATTTGGTCATGGATAAACATGTAAGTATGTCTCCAATAATTGTGGTGGAGTTATTGTAAGCACATGTAACATTTTAGCTCCTATTTCTTCAAATTTTTAAAAGGTAATTTGCAAGATATACTCAGGAAAAACTTCATGAGAGATTTCAGCATTTATTGCTTTGCACAGGTGCCATTAATTTTAAAGCATCACCACCAGCCAAATAACAAATTCATTCATTTATCCAATACATTTTCTTATGACCTATATTTCTAGAATCTACTCTGACATTAGTCCATTGATAAAAGACATTTCAATTTCCAACAAAAATATAAATGTCCATGCATACTAGCTTGAGGCTATGAATTCCAAGTTCACTAAAGTGAGTAAAATTTACCCCATATGATTTGAAAAAGAAGACCAGGTTAATTTTACATTAATACATTCATGATATGAAATGACAATCACATGCATGCATATGCATATTGTGTGAGCAGGTGTGCTTCTGAAGGAGATTTCAGATGCCACCATCACTCACAGAATACCAAAATTGAAGGAGATTCAGATGCACACCATCACACTACACACACATACACACACACACACACACACACACACACACACAAACACTACAACACATCACACACAACATCCAAGTCCATCAAGTTAGCTCAATGTCTAAGGCTCACTGACAAGGTTGACATCAAGGTAGCTCAATGGTCCTATAGGTCTGACAATGTTGACATCTAACACATTATAATTATAATATCTGTAGCTTATATGGGACCATGATTTCAAACTCGCTTGTTTCCAATTATTCTTTCCCACCCCTCTGAAACACTTGTTTTCAATAGAGAAGACACTCTATGGCTGAGAGCTGTCCAGTGCTGAAGCTTTTTTTCCAGAAACAACTGGGCAAAATTATGTTCAAGTGCTAAGACTCATATCTAATGTTTTGAATAAATACATGTATAGAAGATCCTTGGTACAAGCTTAAACCTCTTGGGACAGCCATTTTCTTAAAACATCCATTTATCTTGAGCCACACTATCATATTGCTCCTTTGCTTCTGTCATTGCCTCACTGCTAGCCATTTCTTCAGTCATGACTCCTATGTCTGACTCCTGTTTGCTTAATATCCAGTGCTATGAAGTCTTGTAACATGTTTTTTCTTGGAATGGTCTATCTCACATCTATTCCCTTACTAAATGATACATTATAGCTTTATATTGCCCCATCTGGACCAGTCTATAGATGGCCTTTAACACAGAACCTTATCCACATTTTCCATAGTCTTTAGGTGGGGACAAAAGAAGCCAACATAATCTAAATATGAAATAATCAAAGAACTTCAGAAAAAAAGTTTGCAGAGATAAGGTACTGTATAGCAGTCAAAATTGGGGAATTTGATGACATTATTTTAGTTACTCTTACAATACAACTCTAGAAATAATGACTACAACTGGAATACTTCCAGATATATTAGTTCAACCTTCCCATTTTGTTGTGGTAAGTAAAAATTATAATATTTACATATCTCTTTTAAAGTTTACAAAATACTTTGCAGATATTATCTTCATAAGTTTAACTGATATCAACTTAAAAAAAGATTTGGCTTTTTAATTTATTATGTGTTTGTGGGCATATGCTGATATTAAAAAACATAAATACTCAGTCATACAATAAACCTATGAGGTAGGTATTATTATCTCAGTATTACAGATAGGAAATTGAGGCTCACAAAAGTTAAGGGACTTGTTCAATGTCATACAGACTTGTCCATGTGTCTGTGTCTGAGAAATGATTTTTAATTTAGGTCATTCTAACTCCAAGCCAAGCATTCTATCTGTTGTACCACTCAACTGCTTCATTTTATAGTAAAGGGAACAGAGATCCAGGGGAATTAATTGACTTTCCTAAAATTAAAATGGTAGCTATTTAGTGGAAGACCTGGAAGTCATATTTTGGTTCTTCCACCCCACTCACCACAGTGTTTATCTAGGAAGTAATTTTGTGGAGCTCTGCCTCTTTTTCTTTCTATCTGCTTGACAGTACAGTTATTTATTAAGTTGTATATTTTCTTCAATAAGAATGGGCAGCATACATGAAGAATTTCTTCCAAAGCTACTCAGAAGAATTCTAGGAGGCTGTGCTAGACAAAACCATAGATTTCTGGGTGTTGCAAATCACTATTGATTAGAGAAATGCAAATTAAGGCAATTCTAAAATACCACTACACACCTGTCAGATTGGCTAAGATGACAGGAAAAGATAATGACTAATGTTGGAGGGGATGTGGGGAAAACTGGGACACTGATGCATTGTGGGTGGAACTGTGAATGGATCCAACCATTCTGGAGAGCAATTTGGAATTATGTCCAAAAAAGTTATCAACTGTTCATACCTTTGATCCAGCAGTGTTTCTACTGGACTTTTATCCCAAAGAGATACTAAAGAAGGGAAAGGGACCTGAATGTGCCAAAATATTTGTGGCAGTCCTTTTTGTAATGGCTAGAAACTGGAAAATTAATCAATGCCCATCAGTTGGAAAATGGTTAGGTAAATTGTGGTATATGAATGTTATGAAATATTATTATTCTGTAAGAAATGACCAGCAGGATGAATACAGAGAGGCTTGGAGAGACTTACATCAACTGATGCTGAGTGAAATGAACAAATCCAGGAGATCGTTATACATTTCAACAACAATACTGCATGAGGATGGATTCTGATGGAAGTGGATATTTTCGACAAAGAGAAAATCTAATTCAGTTCCAATTGATCAATGATGGACAGAACCAGCTACATGCAGAGAAGGAACACTGGGAAATGAATGTGAACTGCTTGCATTTTTGTTTTTCTTCCCAGTTTATTTTTACCTTCTGAATCCAATTCTTCTTGTGCAACAAGAGAACTGAATAGTTCTACACACCTATATTGTAAATACGATATACTATAACATATTTAACATGTATAAGACTGCCTGTCATCTAAGGGAGAGGGTGGAGGGAGGGAAGGGAAAGGTCGGACCAGAAGTAAGTGTGAGATACAATGTTGTAAAAAATTACCCATGCATATGTTCTGTCAATAAAAATATATTAAAAATAAAGATGATTGTTATAGTTAAAATAAAAACCATAGATTTCCCAAACTTTAAACAGTAGTTTGGTCATGATAAAATGAATGGCTTAGTTATGTGTGTAAAGTGTTAAGCAAGCTGCCTCCACTTTCTGGGCTTTTGGACTGGGCACCACTGTATTCCTTTCCTGCTCCTCTGATCAAATCAGTATGATGGAAGTCCAATGATATTATTTTTCTTTCCTTTTTAAAAAAAAATCTTGATTCTGCTTGATAGCAAAGGTCACATAAATGATTCTCAATTCCTGTCCTTGGTCAGAAAAGAGTAGAATAAGAAGAAAATCAATGATTATTCACCTATTGTCTTTTCCAACTGAGGATTAATGGTACAGGCTGTACAAAATTTCAGTTGGCAAAATATTTACTTCAATGTGGAAAGGATAATCATATCAAAAACTTCTCTCTACTTAGATTGTGTCTAAGTCTGAGAAGAGCAGATCTAGAAATAGCTTTAGTTCTATTCATAGACAGACTGGGCAGCCACCTTTGAAGTACAACCTGAGATACAACCCTGAGTTCCTTTCCACTGAAAAATATTCCTTTCAACCTCCCAGGAGATGTCCTCTCCTCCTATTCTATGGGAAACTTCTGTCACTGGAGTGATTTCTTTGATTGAGAAAACAAATGGTAGGAACATGAACAAAATGCACATTCTAGAAAACCACTAATAAAACACGCTGTTGTTATCTCAAAAGGGAGGGAAAGGGAGAAAGCTAGAATCCTTCCATTTAGATGTTAGTATGAACATAGTTAGTTTCCAGTATGCAAAGCTGAGTGTATGACCTGAAGAATGCAACAAAGAAATGGAAAGTTTGAGGGAAGAGGAGAGCTGCAAAGGTTGAAAGTAAGGAGGAGAATATATTCAGAGAGAACATAATCAATTAGCCTACTGCAGCTGGAGCTCTGTAGTAGATGGAGAACAGAACAAAACAATCAGCTGTTATGTGAAGAAGGAAACTTATGGAGAAACTTAGGACCAACCCAATATTCAACTACTACACAATTTTACCTGGCCAGCACAGAATTAAAGCAGGATCACAGGTAAACATAATATTCTTCTTTTTCTTTATTCATAGAAACAAAATACCTAATTTCAAGCCTTGGTAGCATTTAACAATGTACTTGAAATGGTTTATTTTTTCAGAATGTTTTACCAGAAGAAACGTTTCTTGAGGACAGGGACCAGGTCCTTTTAAATCTTTGTATCATGCTCATCAGTCCTTTTGTACATCAATGATCCATTCATAGTAGGCATTTAAGAAATTCCTACTGTATTATATTATACTATAAGACATTTTTAAATACCAAGAGAAAGAGCAGTGACACTCCCAAGTGTTCTATAAAAGAAACTCTTCCAGAGATCTACCATGTCCAAGATAAAAATTCAGTGCTTTTAAGAAAGAGTGCCATTTATTTGAAATGCTGACCATGGTGGTTGTATTGAAGATTTCCAAAATGTTTGATATTCTCATTTCTAGCATGGGAAAAACCTTTCTGATTAGTGTAATGTCACTGGTTTCTAAATGAATTAATGATAAATGAATACTTAACATAAAATTGATAATTGAAAACTTTTTAAACCATTCATTTTTTGGAACAATAAAGTCACAATCCCGAAGGACTTCCAAAAAGTAATAAAAAAGTGGATTTAATTTCAGATAAAATAGAAGTGGCCAAGACTTAAAAAAGGAATTAGTTGATCATTTGATTTCTCCAAATATTTCCAAAGAGAAGAATAGAAATTAACTTGAATGAAAGTTTTCTAAAGAATGTAACACTCTCACAGGTCACTTAACCTGATGAATTTGTATTTCTTTGTGACAGGGTTATAATATATGATTTCTATATTCCCATCTAACTTTGTAATATCCATAATTACATAGTAATGCTCCCTCACTTTTTCTGACCACTCTCTATAGGCTGTTGAATATTTTGATATTAATTGGGGGAAATGATGTTAAATGTAAGCATTAAGATGATGAAAGAAAAAGGGTTGAATTTGGAGCTAGGAAGTTTTAGTTCAAATTGTCCTTCTATTACATGCTACTGTCTATTTGACTGTTAATACTTGATCTACTCTATGGGAAATCTCAATTTTTTCACATGTAAAATTATAGTATTGAATTAGATCAATGGGGCCAAACTCAAATAGAAATAGGGCTACTAAACAAAATATGAGGATCCTTATGGACCACAAACTGACTTGTAAAACAACATATTAATACCATGTATGTTCTATTGTACTTTTCAAAAATTATCTGGATTAAATGATCTCTAAGCTTCTTTCCAACTCTCCAGCTATGTTCTGATGCTTTAATAATCTTATGTTTATAGAGGTCGTTAAGGTTTATGAAAAATATTCTTTAGAAATTATCTGTGAGATAGTGAATATTGTTATATTCCCATTTCATAGATTAGAAATATGAAAGTTGGAATGAGAAAGTAAATTGTTCATGGGTACATAGTAAATAAATTTCAGTCAGGCATCTTCTGGTTTATAAATATGCTTTATAAATACAGAAAATAATTCTCATAGAGAAAGCCTTGAATGATAAGCAAAGCAGTAATACACAGAACATAGAGCACCAGTCTTAAAGTCGGGGAGAATTGGGTTCAAAACTTATCTATAATGATTACCATTTAGGTCTTATGGAAAAGTAATTCAACTCAAAAATCTTAATTTCTACTTCTAAAAAAATGGAACAATAACGCTTCTATTACCTACTTTACTGTGTTACTTGGAGGCCAAAAGAGAAAACACATACAGCACTTGACACATATATATATTTCACTCATTTCTGGCATTATTGGTTGTTTTTTTTCCAAATGTCTCTTGAATTGAAACAGCTAACATGTTCTCTTTGGAAATAAGTTTTCTCTTTTTTGCCCTCCCCCAAACAAACAAATAATAAAATGAATGGCTCACAATAAACAAGTCTGGAATGTAAATTTATACTTGAGAAACTGACAAAACAAGTTTGCATTTATGGGATTCTAAACAAATCTTCTGTGACAAGTTGAAGTAATTACCAATTCCTTAACAAGAGGCTTATTTGCCCTAACTGATTCCCTTAGCAGGTCACTAGTGCTGCCATCCAAGCAGAAAACATCTTTGCAAAAGTTTTTCCATCCATTTCCACACAAATCATTATAGTTTCATTTTATCCCCTCATAATTCTTCAAGCTTATAGTAAAAGACAGAATGCCACAGGTAAAAACTCAAATTAGAGTTTAAGCAAAAATATGCCATATTTCCATGCATAAATATTTCCATATTATTGATTCACAATAGTAATCTCCATTACTAACTGTAACAGATACATATATATCTATATATTTATATGTATTTATGTATTTTTAAACTTTCTTTCAGAGTCTGATGGAATTGGGTATTAAATAAAATACATTCTTGTAAATTGTGCCTGGACATGTTCACAATTTTTTTTGTAAATATGGACCAAGATACCCCAGCCAATTATTTTTCAGCAAATAATTTACATAAAAACAAAACTAAATATCTTTTAAATTCTTAAGTTTCTTCTTCTTGAATCCATTCCTTCATAAAACCTGCCATCTGAAGCAAATATATTGGGATAACAACAACAAGAATAGTGATAATGGAGAAATGTAGAGAATAATTATACATAGAAAATGTTAAGATTTTGAAAGTGCTTTACATCTTTTATCTCATTTGATGCATGGAACAGGTAGATGAATTAAAAGCTAGGACTGCAAAAGATTTGACTTGTCCAAGATCACTCAGCTAACAATTGTTGAGGTGGAGTTTGAACTCAGGTCTTTCTGACTTAAGTCCTTCTTAAGGATTTTGCTATGAGTCACACAACAAAGACTTTAGTCTCAAGGATCTCATGGTCAGCTAAGAAAATAGCACATATCTATTTGAAGATATTAGTTAGCATATATACCAAATACATGGTATAGATAGAAAGCAACTACGATGGGATCTCAGAAAAAGATGAATCATTAACTGGGTCAATTGGCTGGGCCTGGAATAAAAGGGAAAAGGTAGCTTTTTCAGAGAAGAAAGCAGGGTATTTAGAGCTACTCTAGGAGCAGGTCTAAGGATGCCAGTTTTATCATTGATAGTTTTCAAGCTTAAGGTTGTTATATTTTATATTTCTTACTATTGAGAAAAATTCTTTAATTGCACTAAGGATTTTTCCTACTAAGTTTGCCTTTCATACTTTGCAATTGTAATGAGACAAGGAAGGTGTTGATAGAGTGCAAACTGTCTTTAAATTTAAAAGGTATAATTGTACAATCCACCTTTAATCAGTGTTAAAATATCAACATAAAATCTTTTCCTTCCTTTTCTGCTTGCTTGATGATGTGTTAACTCTGTATGCTGATGTTTCCTTCAAGTGATCTTCACCAACTTTAGGGTCTTGCCTTGCATAATACAAACGACTGACTTGTCATTAATGAGGACATTTAATATTTATATGGAAGAACGTCCGTTGAGAGGCAATATCCTATTCAACCTTACATTCTTACAAGATGATCCGTGTTTTCAGACTCGGTGGATAATAAGAAATGCACTTGAGGCTCCTATGAATTTAACAGTATGATTGGTCAATCATTCTCTCCAAGCAATGTAATTTCATTCTTACAATCAAAATTCTCCTTTAACATGAAAATATATATCACATAACAATTTAAAGGGAAAGGTAGGGAGCTTGGAGAATTTAGGAAAGTTTTTTTTAAAGAGATAGAAAAAGAAGAAATAGAGAAATTGAAATTGTTGATCCAGAAAAAAAAAGGTTCTATAAATATGTATTGGTTTGTTGGACTCCATAACTATGAAAGATAATGGTCTTCATCTCTACTTTGAACCAAAGAAGAGGAAGGAGATTTAAAACATAAGAGGATTTTTTCGGTCACATATGGGCTAACTAAAACATTTGCCAGGGATGGGCAGGAGGGATATCTTTGGGCATATTATTGTCCTGGTAATCTTAAGACCAGGAAAGATGAACATCAGAATATCAGAGATTTCAAATGTAAAGGAATTCAGAGGTCAAGGACTCAAGTGGAAAGGACCTCAGAGGTCATATAGTCCAGCATTCTCATTTTGAAGATGTTTAAATTGAGGCCCAGGGAAATGAAATCATTTGTCTAGGAACATGCAGGTAATAAGTAAGCATCACAAGCAAGATTTGAACACAATCCTCTGTATATCAGAGGCAGTGTACATTCAGCTAAGCCCATAATAATCTTTCCTAGCATAGTGCTTTTGGCACAGGACCATTGACACCTGTTTCTTTACAGATTTCCCTTGGGGAAAATCAGCTCAGACTTTCTGAGACCAACTGGTTTTTTTAAGTTTTTAAATCAGTGTGTCCATGAAACCTGAACTTTGTCACATAGATAAATAAGAAACAGTTAATTCTGAGAAACCTAAGATTCTAATCCAAGTCGTCCTTCTAGTTTAATCTAATCAAAGCAGCATTCCTAAATATTAATTAATTGCTCCTATAGACCATGGTAACTCATACAACAAATTTAGTCATATGATAGCCACTTAAGTAATTATACAGTGCTTAAATGCTGAGAAACATAATAAATGCTTTTCTTTCCATGGGAAAAGTAAAAATAGAAACAACAAGAAAGAACTGTGTTGGAAAGAACTCTAGATTCAGAATCAAAATGTTTTGGTTTTAATTCTGTTTCCATTATTTACTGATTTGCTATTTTTGATAAGTCACTTATCCTCATTGGGTCCCAATTTCCTAATTTGTAAAAATGGAATAAAAATATGACACACCAGAAAGAGTATCAGCTCTGAGTTAAAGGAGCTAGGTTCAAATCCCAGCTCTGATGTTTTCTTCCTTTAGTTATCTGACTTTCAGCAAGTTATTTAAGCACCCTGGGCCATAGTTACCTCATCTGAACACAAAAGCAGTTAGAATAACTTACCTCACAAGATTTTTATGTGGAATAAGAGTTATTTAAGTGGCTCACAACTCCAATGACTAGGCAATTAAATAGATATCAGTTTGTGCTCATCAAGGGGTGACATTTTCATTACTAAAACCCAGCAGATCAGAATAGGAATGAAGAGGAAATGGTCATGAAGACATGAAACCTAGAAACTGATGGCACAGAAAACAGCAACCACAAAAGCAACAGAATAAATAACCAGGAGAGGAAAAGGAACCAGTAGAGAGCAGTGTTATTGTGTCCAGCAGGGATGATGGGATGTCCACAGATAAGGGGGGAGATGATGACCAGCAGAGCAATAAACAAAAGTGTGATACCATCAACTGAGAATATTAGCAATCCTACATCTGGAGAGTAGTAACTGCCAAGTCATGGGTATTCTCAGAAATTCCAAAATCAGGAGGAGACTCAGGACAAAGATTCTCCAAGCTATACTGCTGATTCATTTCTGTTTTTTCACCTTCTCCTCTCTCCCTTTTTAGATCCCTTAAATGTGCGTTGTTTTCCCTCTGTTAGAATGCAAGCTCCTTGAAGGCAGGAACTGCCTTAATTTCTGTTTACTCCTATATTTCAAGCACCTAGCACATGGCTGACCCATAGTCAATGATTAATAAGTTTATGACTGCCTTGGGTCAAATCATGTCCAAATGTACTTAGTGATGCATGTCACTTATTTTAAAATGGAAGATAAGGTATGGATGTTATTTCCTTGCTACTAAAGCACTCTGGTGCCCCAGTGTAATGTAAAGATGAAACTATGTTCTTAAAACCCATACAGTATTAGGAAAGATAAAACACTTTTAGGATTTTTTTAAAGTTGGATTGTCTTTGTATATTGTCCCAGCTAAGGACTATGTTTGGAGTGCCGATACACACAATTCTAGGTGATAAACTGAAACCATCCTAATCATTCTCCCTTCCAAGCTTCTGTTTTCACACAATTGTATGAAATGAAAAGGAAATTAATTATGCAAAATAAGCTCACCAGATTGTTGTTATTCTTTGAAACAGTTTCTCAAAGGTGGGGGGCATTGTGTCATGAAGCTATATTTGGAGGTTGTGAGTCAATATCATTCTTTTTACAGCGACCATCATCCCTGGGGCTCATTTGATAATCCTCTGCCATCACACAGAATAACCACTTTTTAGACATGACATACGGTATTTAATCCCTTGGCACTCCACTGCAGGACCTCTTTCTCCAAAAAAATCCTAGTTGTTGGGATTCTTAATATTTATTGAGAAAGGAATCCCTCTACTAGATTCATGGAATCCAGGGAATTTCTTTCAGAGTAATATTTTAATTATTTGAAGGAAATGCTATATTTCAATTTAATAAAAATTAAGATTTTTTTCCAATCCAGGATCATGGATCTTCAGAATCAGGCTCTTAGCCAGAGCCTTTTCATGCAGAAAATTCCTGCTCCCTTTGTACCTTTTTTCTTTGACCAATTTCTCTCAAACCCAATGTTAAAAAGAGCCCTGGTAAGCCATGTTTACTTCTTCATTCTCCCACTTGTGATCATCTGAATTTCTTTTTCAAATGTGACTCAACTCTATCCTGCCCTTAGCCCAGTCATAATTTGTCTCTCCAGTATCAAGTTCCCACAAAATGCTTTCCATGGTGACAATCTACTCCATGTTATTAGGTGCTAATATCTGCTAAAAATTTAACTTAATTGCCTTTCCAAGTGAGATATTCAAAATGTCTTTATAACCAAGGGGCTAAAATAATGGTGGGAAAGAGGCATTGTGAAAGACTGGTAAAGGAGATGCTTTGTAGCAGGTAGACCTTTTCAAGTACTTTGACTCATTTCACTTCAACAACTGTGTATTCTTCAGAGAGTAGCTATCTCTCTGACCTATGTTTATTAACAACAATGATGATAACAACAGCGGCATTCTTTGAAGTTTACATTGTATAAATTATCTCCTTGATGTTTATAACAACCCTCTGATGTTGGTATTATTATCTCAATTTTATAAATGAGGAAACTGAGGTTAAGAGAGGTTAAGTTATTTGCTCAGGGACATACAACTAGTCAGTGATTGAGGGTCCAGTATTCTGTTGTCTGAAAATATATGCCTATACTCATTTTTACCTTTTATTTACCACCTATATGACAGTTATGTATTCATCTCTTAAATTTAACTTTTCTATTTGTTTCCTTTGCAGGTATTCACTTTTTTCAACTTTTGGCTTACCCAATAGATATGAAGAGGTCATGTACCATTTGATGTTATAATCCTTACCTACCTTATCTATTTCTTATGGATGTCTTGAATGAAAACATTACTAGGAAGCAATAAGAGAGTGAGGAAGCCACAACCTCAGAAGGTATTTATTCTTTCACCTTGAAGGAACCAACTAGCTTCTGGGAGGAGTGAGGAAGAAAAGCACTGTTATGTTGCCTAGGTTCTAAAATACATAAACACCTCTCATAAGACATGAGATCTGAAATAGTAACTACTGAATAATAATAAATAATAATTAATCTGCCTACTGATGATGAATTCTTAATTTTTTTCATCTATGAGATGCAGTAACTCCAGTAGGCACAATGGATAGAATGCTAAACCTAGTCAGTAACACTTTTCATGAATTCAAATCTAGCCTCAGACATTTATGAGTTATGTTACTTAACCCTTAGTTTCTTTTTCTAAAAATGAGCAGGAGAAAGAAGTACCAAAACTCTCTAGTATTTTTGCCAAGAAAGCCCCAAAGGAGTCATGAAGAATTGGACATGATTGCAAAACAACTAAGCAACAACAAGCTTCTAGCAAACTAAAGTCTAGAGTCCAGTGGAACACATGGATATTTGGGCCACTGGCTTGGGACATTCAATGGATACTACCTGTCCTTCATTCAGGACTAATAATCAATGTGCATTGTTACATTGCCTTCAATATATCTCTCTTTAAATTCAAAACCATGTCACTTTTTGCACTTATTTCAAATCTGTGCACTGATTGGTTGTCTACTGGGGCAATTCCCTGCTTATTTTATCTTACATAAATTTAAGGCTCAACTTATGAAGGGTTTAGAAGTCGCTGCTTCATAGAATTATGCTTCAGTAACATCTACTACATCCCACACTCTAACTCAGTGATAGAAGAGAACTAGAAAAATCAAACACTGATGACCAGGAGATATGGGCTCCTCAATGTCTAACATGAATAAACCAAGAAATTTACTTATGTCAACTAAACTCTGTTTTTCCATTCTATTATCCTTTTTTTTGGATTGCCATGGAAATTTGTATTTGTGAAGAACTTAGATGATATTTGCTTTATAGAGACTCTGGTATTCTCACAACTGAGGGATAAGTAAAGTAAAGGCGGAGGAAGGGATCAATCAGTGTGGGGGAACTGTTACTATAGAGCTGAGTTAGTACTCCTAGTCTAAACCTTTCTTTGTGTCTTAATGGCTTAATTTTGCTTTCCTGAGAGAGCTTTGTCTATTATAAGGTAAGGCTAAGTAAAGCTTCACTGAATACTGTAGAATTGACTTTCTAGGGGCTACCCTTTATTTAGATCTAACAGAACTTCCATTTGCCTTTTAAGAAAATTAAAGCAAATAGAGGGATCACTTACATATAAATTAAGAATTAAAATAAATGATTACTAAGTAATAACTATCATCCCTTTTCAAAAGTATAGATTTTCAACATTCAATAGAATAGAAAATAACAAATGAAAACAGGAGGCAGATTTCTCAGTAATAAAGCACTGACCTAAGTATCTTAATGTCAGTATAATGTCCAGTTGAATTTTCATCATGAAATAAAATTAATTTTAATTTGAACTCTTAACATAAACATTTTACTTGACAACTACAGGGCATAATCAGTGACCAACAAAAGAACTTTCAGCTATGCTTTTGCCATTGATGCTAAATGGCAATACATTCACATAAATATCTCTTCTGACAACATGCCCCCAAGTGGTAAAGCAACAAAGAAGAGAAAAAACTGGTGCTGAGCAAAAACAATCTCTATAAAGAATACTAAACTATGTCCATAAAGTACACTCAGCAAATAGGCCAAGAAACAGAGAATTGTGTACAAGAATTCTCCTGAGAAATAGAGCGTCATATTTTGCTTAGATCTTGGCTCAGAACTACTGTTGAAAAATCCATACTTTTAGTCATGATATTAATACAAAATAATCACCTCTTTTTGCTAATTACTGACCCTTCCTTTTGAATGTTTTCTCTGTCACAATTATCTTTTTTACGACACCAAAAGGGTGGAATAAAAATCTTCTCCAATGGCTCGTCATGGCCTAAGGTATACTGGGGGCTCAAAGCAGGAGTTCTTAACCTTTCTGTTTCAGGAGCCTTTGCCAATCAGGTCAAGCCAAGGATTCCCTTCTCAGAATGACATTTAAAAATAACAACCATTTGGGACTACCAAGGAAATCAATGCTGAAATAATTATCAAGAAGAAATAAACAACAACAACAGAGTTCACAGGCCCCAGATTAGGAACCCTTGGCTTAGAGGACCAGCTAATGAAGAAGTCTAGAAAGGGATGCTTCAGAAAAAGATCCATATTAGATATGTCTGTGGACTAGAGACCATTAAGCAAGCTTTATCATCCTAAAGTTAGCCACTAGGGGGAAAAATACTTTCTGACCACAGCAACTCTGGAATAGCTTTTTACAAAGATGGGAAATGGTTGCATTTCATCCTTACTTTGACACCTGCTATCTGTGTGACTTTTGTACTGTTCATATTTCTTATTAGTAAAAGCAGAAAGCTGAAAGTATAGCTTCTGATTTTCCTTTTATATTTAGTCTCCCAGGTAGCAAAGCAGCAATAAGTCTAGTTTTCAAGTTAGAAGAACTGGTAAAAATATCGAATCCATTATTTGATATGTATATTACCTTGAGGAAATCTCATACACTTAATTTTCTTATCCGTATAGGAAAGGTTAAACAAGATGACCTTGGAAGTCCATTTCAGCTTTGATCCTATGAGTTGCATGATTTCATTTATTTCCAAGCACCAAAAAAATCTAATTCCTTTCATGAATTAGGTCTCAAATGTAGGGTTTTTTTTTTCTCCTTTGTATATTTGGACATATGAAAGAGCATTATTTTGAATATTATTACTTTCATATCAACCATAACATTTAATTTACCCATAATTCTCCAATCTCCCAGTGCAAACTGTTCATGCATCTCTACACAGGTAACCCTGTAAACTATGACAAATGAAATTACTTTATATTATTGGCTCATTTATGCTTAGTGTAAAGCCATGATGAAAACCGGCTTTCACAACTTCTAATTACAAAAACATTGGCTACCTGAATCTTCTCCAGCTGAGCAGATTAGCATAGATCTTATATGCTGACAGCTTTGACCTTCACTCCAGCAAACACTTGTCAAAATGCCAAAAGTAATTACCTGGCTGTTTAGGAAGGAATAATGGGGTGTATCTATCTACCTTTTCTTGTTACTGATCTAAAACATCTATGAAAACGTAGCCATTAGGATCTCTTGCTCTTTGGCATGCAACCCCCCCACTATTTCTTATTAATGTTCTAATGCATATTAGCCAGATAACAACACCTCAGGAAGACATCTCACCTCTGGGCCAGAATGGACCTTCATTCTCTCCTCTTAATAGCTAAACAGCTCCTTTGTTACATGATAACTATGATGGCACAGGAAGAGCAAAGAAATACAACCTAGCAAGTACGATATCTCATTAAGAGAGAGTATTAAATACAAACTTTAAGAACTGCCTTCATTTGCAAGAGCATAACGATACAGGGATGAGGTAGGATTAGTATACTAGATCTGGTTATTTATAAGTAGGTCCTAAATTACTCTCAAGGAGTTATTTGTAGAAATAGAGAGGTCAAGGACCCATCACCCAACAGCAACCAGAAGAAAAGATCACCAAACAAGTCAGGAATTTAAATTCTCCAGTGATTTTTTGTTAGGTTTTAGTCCCTGACATTCCAACATTATTGTGACCTATATGGCCTTTGAACCTTGGCGATTCAATACCAACTCCTATAACAGTCATTTCCTGTTCCCTCAATTTAGAAGCACCTCCCCCTAAAATTACTTTGTATATATTTTCCATATTGGCCATGTGATCCCAGGCACCTCATTTAAGTTTACTGTGCTCTAGGCGAGTCTTTTTTTTTTTTTCCCCCTGAGGCTGGGGTTAAGTGACTTGCCCAGGGTCACACAGCCAGGAAGTGTTAAGTGTCTGAGAACAGATTTGAACTCGGGTCCTCCTGAATTCAAGGCTGGTGCTCTACCCACTGCGCCACCTAGCTGCCCCCTCTGGGTGAGTCTTTAAGAAAAAAAGTTGTAGCAAAGATATTCATTTGCATTAACAGAGATACTTCATCACTCATGGGCCTCTACAAAGCAATCATAAAGTTTGTCCCTATTTGATCTGTATATGAGTTACATGACCTGATAGTATGGAAGCTCTTTGAGGATAGAAACTTACATTGAAATAACAAATACTTTCTCTTGAAAGTCACCTATTTAATGTTTTATTTACTTTATACTCTACTATATTATAGGTATAGCAATATTTATGGGTTATTTGGAAGCCCAAAATATTAATATTTTTTCATGAAAAGGAAAAGGGAAGTACTATGATGTAGTTTTTAAAAATGTACTAAATTGGATTAAAGAGGTTGAGGATAGAGTTTCATATTTCCCATCAATTAGCTGTTTGGTTTTAAACAAGTTACTTCATCTTATTCTCACTCTTCTTATTTGTAACCTACCTGAGAGATACATAAGTTAAGGAATCCTTAATTTAGTTTTGTTTTTTGTATTTTTGTTTGCTTTAATTTGGTATGGTATGTATTCTGAAACTCTTTGGTAGTATGGTAAAGTACACGAACCATTTTTCAGAGGAACACTTTTAAATGTACAGAATTTAACATATTTGAGATTACAAAAGAAATCAATTATTACTGAAATAGTTATTAAGGTGTTTTTTTTTTTAAGTTCATGGATCTTGGGTTAAGAACCCCTCTTCTAAGAGCTCTACTAATACTAATTATATTCTCTAATTCCTAGATTTCTGGCCCAATATGTCTTTTCCCCCTAACTACAAGCAAGACTAGTTGTCTTAGAAGTATAGGCAAGGGAATATATTATTTCTCAACCAAATTAGATTCCTGAATTTCATCTTCAAGATAGAAAAAAACCACCATGATAACTTGTGGCTGTGGCCAGAAGTGGACTGCAAGCTTTTCAGTGGCAAGGACCACATCTTGTCACCTACGGTAGATGCTACAGACATGTTATTAAATCAAGCAAAAATGGAACATCTCAACCAATCTCCCTGCACGACATATGTTCAGGCTTCACTGCCTCCCTCTGCAGAAAAAGGTGGCAAGGGAGTTCACGTCATTTGAGGCAAACCGTAAGGTTGAATTTCTCCATATTTCAAAAGCCTGATATTTTAGATTTGTGGTTTTCTTTTTTTTCCTATTTTTTTAAAAAGAAAATCAATAAGAGTCTTGAGGAAAAGAAAAAGAAAGGACAGAGTATAGCACCTTAAATGGCATTTTCTTATCATGAAGAACTTTCTGCTCACAACCACTCTGATGCTTTCAAAGACTGCTGACTTCTCAGTCTAGAGACTGTGTACATTCCTTTTGATAAAGTACAAAGCAGAGGATGGTTTGCTTTTCAAGCACTCCCCTTTCAAAACCTATAATCAATCAGATCAGTCCAATAAAGAACAAAATGCTCCATCCTTACCGAAGGAATAATCAGCATAGAATTCAGAGTCAAAAAATAATTGATTTTTTTCTTTTAAAATTGCCCTTTTAGAGTTCTTCTTCACTTGTCAGGCTCCCCCCAATTCACACAGTTCTAACAATAAATAACCATCCTCTTCATTGAGACCAGAATTTCATTCATGCAGGATTCTCTGTTCAATTATGCTCTTTCACATCCATTCAAATTCTTTATAATCTCTCCTCCTTCCCCTTAAGCTTTTTTTTTGCATTTTCTTATGTGTTTCATCCCCCCCAATTTCTTTTTCAAGTATCTGGACTGTCTCATGGATATTTATATAAGCCGGGGTAAATTTTTCACATCTTACATATGTGGACAATATTGTGACTCGATAACTTTTTCCTATTTTTCTCTCCAAAAAATTGGCAATGCTTTAGGCCTCAGGATGATATTATCTATTTAGCAAAATGATACATTCTATTCAAGAGCATTGTAAAACTTTGAGAGATTCCACCAATTCATAATAGCCTTAAGTAAAATGCCCAAAAGGCTATGTGTAATGGCTACATGTGAAAAACCTTGCATGTCTTTACATTTTAGGGACAAGTGAACAAATTTTATGGCTTCTTTAAAAAAGCAAGTGTCTCTATTATGTGAAGTTAATTTGTCTGGAAGTTATTCTAAGTGTTCTCAATTACATATTCAGTGATTTTTTAGCATCTTATAAAACTACTTTTGGGGGAGAGGGGAATGGGAAGAGGGGAGTTATTATAATAAAAAGCTAAATTTTTTTCCTCATATACTGTTAGCCCCTTCCACTTAAATGGTCTAAGTTTTAAAGCAAAAATAAAAAGTTGAATTATCAAAGTGAGGAAGAGGCCTTGGGGAGGTATCTAGACAATGGTTCTCTGGACATAGTTAGAAATTATGAAGAGCACAGAAAAAATTTTAACACATCAAACTGAGGTTCTCCACTTAGATACTAGTGATGATGCTGGAGAAGACCCAAAACAAGAATTTTAGAGATGAAAATCAGCTAACCTATCACCCATCTGAATAGAAGAAGAAAATAATGATTCCATTACTTGTGATGCAATGTAGCACATCTTGGTGAATGAGAGAAAAGAATGGCAAGCCAGAGAAGAATAGCCTAGTGTAAAAAGCTCATATTGGAAAAGAACTGACTGGATAACACTAAGATCAGAGATGGAGAAACAAATGCATAAAACTATGGGCTATATTTCCTGCTATAGAGTTAGCAAATGAACCTGACAAGTCACTAAACAATGCAAGTCCTAAAAATGCAAGGCGTGAAACTCAAATCCCATATCCAGCCTGATGTTAGTAGAAGGTGGCAGCAAGATTTGCAGGAATAGGATTGTTTCAAAGTTAGGGATGGGGGAACAACAAGTGCCAGCTCTTTGTTACAACTAAGAAAGCAGAGCATGGAAGGTGCCTTAGGCACAGTGCTAGGCATTTTGCTTAGTGTCTTATAAATATTATTAGTCAATTTTCGTAACAACTCTAGGAATTAGATGTTATTATTATCCCCATTTTACAAATGAGGAAACTAAGACAGATAGCGATTAAGGGACTTTCTCAGGATCATATAGCTAATGTGTTTGAGACTGGATTTGAACCCTGGTCTTTGTGATTTCAGGTCTGCCACACTATCCACTGAACTATCTTGCTGCTATAATAGGTATCCTAACATATAAAATTTGGAATATACACCACACACACATATATGTACATGTTATATGATGTGGGGGAATTGCATATGCTCCTAAAATATGGCCAACTGTATTTACACAGAAAGGAAGAATGTTGGAGCTGATAGTTTGCTATTTGTACCTTAAAATAACATTAAAATGAAAAGGAATTCCCAAATATATCAATTTCAGTTCTGTTCAATTTGACTACATGCCTTGACAGCAAAGATTAAAAGCTATCTTTGCCATTAAAAATAAATGAATATGCAATACAGTAAATTGCTATTAAGCAATATATGTCTATTCTTTAATATTTTTAATACTTTATACTCAAATTCAAGGTCATAAATTAGGCAGAATGCCCTGACAAAAAATTGTCTGGTAAAACGAAGAGATTCTGTTCCATAATAAAATACTGAATTTGTTATTCAAAATAAATACTCAATGATATTTGAGGAGAGTTTATATGGTATTAAACATATGGTTAGAACTGGAAGTTTTATGCCATTTTATATGAAATTAGCAAAAAAAAAATTGCACTTTTAATGCCATAGCTAGAATATCAGTCTCCCTTCATTACCAATAATAAAAGCTATCCCCAGCATAGGGCCCATTAAGCCCCTTGGGGTGATCCAACTGTAAACATTTCAGGAGGATTTAAGACAGCTTAAACATACGGGAAAAGCATAATCTCAGAAGTAATTTCTATATAAGGGTCTATTAATTTTTTTAAATAACCCTGATAACATTTACAGACAATACCACCACCTTCCATCTAAAGTATGTCTGTGCTTTTGATAACCAATAGTTAAGGTGCTCCTACCCTACCTCAAGCTTTATCTGGTCTTCTGAGACTGAAAATAACAATTCTTTCTAGCTTAATTTACTTCTTTACCAACAGAGTGATGAAGCCTGCCTCCCTTTGGGATAGCCCACCATTTAATGAAAGACACATTGTTTTCTTTCATGTTGTCAAAAACTGTCCCCAAAGAGATTCTGTACTGGCCTAGGAAGATAGTATTCTATCTTTATAGTTAGAAGATTAAATCCTTTAACTCAACAAGCATTTAGTAAAGGTCAACTGTGTGCAGAGCACTGTGGAAGATGCTAGGGGAAACAATGATTTTTTTTAAAAGTGCCCATTGTTTTTGGATGGGAGGATAGACCACATACACAAATCTGCAAATTTCAGGTGAAATATGTACAAAATAGAGATGTAGACCCATACCAAAGATGAAGGAAAACTTTGAAAAGAGAGGTTTCAGCTGAGGGGATGATAAAAAGACTTCATTCAGCATCTGAAATAATCTTTGAAAGAAAAGGAAAATAACAAAAGGTGACATTGAGGAAGGATTGTCCAGTTCAGGCATAAAGTAAGATCTGGGTGAATACTGAAAGGCTCAGTTATCATTTGTGGAGAGGATCAAATGAGATAATATCTATAAAGCACTAAGCACCATGCCTGACACATATTAAGCCTCTATAAATGTTATTGTTATTATTAATCAAGATTGCCTGGGACACAAAGCAGATGATGGGCAGAAAGTTTTTAAGGAGGAGAATAATATGAAGGGACACTGTGATTCAACAGTAGCAATGCTAAATGTAAAGTTTACAGATCAGAGTTCAAATCCCAGCTCTGCCTTTAATTATCTTTATAACCTCAAGTTTTTCTATTAGCCTCTCTAGTTCTCGATTTCCTCATGGCAAAACTATGGATAGTAAGATCATGGGATAGGAGATAGGGAACTGATCTCCCAGGCAGAAAGATCTGTGTTCAAGTCTTGCCTCTGACACATACCTGGGACATATCACTTGCCCTATCAATGCCCCAAATGACTCTTATCTGTAAAGCTGCATCTGGACCAGCAGAGAAGGAGCTTTCTTACAGATTCCTTCCATCACTAAATTTGTGATCCTAAATTTACACTGGATAGAGTCCCAGACTTGGAATCAAGAAACTGAGTTCAAAGCCAGCCTCAGACACAGCCTCAACCATTTTTACCTCAATTTCTTCATCTGTAAATGACCTGGAAAAGGAAATGATAAACCATTTCAGGATTTCTGTCAAGAAAAGCTCAAATGAGGTCATGAAGACTCAGAAATGACTAAACAATAACAAGATGACACTGGCATTTCTGTATAGAATAGAGTAGAAGCAATAAAATTGAGGCAGAGGCGTCGAAGCTCTTAGAAATGTTGACCTTCTGAACAAGGATGGAAGCAGCATAAATAAGAAGAGAAAAAATGCAAGGGGTATTTGGGGAATAAAATTAGTAGGACTTGATTAATCATTAAATGAAGGTAAAGAAGAAGAAATAGTAAAAGACAACTAGGTATCAGGGAGGGTGGTAGTGTCAACCAAAAAAATGTAGCTCAGAGTTTGTCATAATTCTTTACTTTAAAGGATATTAAATGTAACCTATGCTAAAATAATACTAAAATGTATCCAATTATTTTTATTTCAGAATTAAGTTATTAAATTGTACTTCTTAAATTTCTTAATTTAAGAAATTTATAAGTGCATTTTATATTTACTATTCTAACTTTGTCTATACCAAAACCAAAATAAAACAAAAAACCAAAATCAAAACAAACATACAAGTACATCAATGACTACTAATGGACTAAAAAAGTAGATTATTAATACTTAGAAAACTATTTATATGAAGTCTAAACATGATACATATTTCATATCATTATGTCTTTGTTCTGTGGCTTTAATATCTTTCCTTAAATAACTCTGCAATGAAATAAAACTCACAAAAGTCATTGATAATGAGTGCAGAATAATAACAAGAGATACACTATTCCATTTTTATCTTTAAGCCAAAGTGAGAGAGGAGATGGAAGGAAGGAGATAGGAATAAACATTTATATAGTGGCTATTATATGGTTGGCCAATATAAATGCTTTAAAAATATATGATTTCATTTGATTCTCATAACAATCTTGAAGAGTGGATGCTGTTATCAGCTCCATTTTACAGTTGAGACAAATAGAGATTAAGTAACTTGCCTAGGTTCATTTATCTAGTAAGTGTCTGAGACTGTATTTGAGCTCAGATCACCTTGATTTCAGACCCAGGACTCGATCCAGTTGAATAATGTTAATTTGGGAAGACAAAATTCAAAGCTGAGGCAGATAGGTTGCATAGTGGACAGAAAGTCGGAGTCAGGAAGACTCATCTCCAAGTTCAAATCTAACTCTGACACTTACTAGTTATGTGACCTTGGGCACAGTTAACCCTTTTTGCCTCAGTTTCCTCATGTGTAAAAATGATCTGGAAAAGGAAATAGTAAAACATTCTAGAATCTTTGCCAAGAAAACTCTAAATGGGGTCACAAAGAATTAGACGTGACTAAAAAACAACTAAGCAACAACAACAGACTTCTAAGCTAAATTCCCAGTACTCTGGTGAATTATCCCTTTGTGAGCAATTGTGAATGCATTTCTGAAATCAGCAGATTGCTAACTATTTTTGGTCCTTGTAAAAAGCAAGAGCAACAACAGACAATTCATGGATGATGTCTGAAGTTGACGAATCTGTACGATAGACGAAGGAAAAGGAAAGAATGAGGCCAGGAGTACTTACAAGTCACAAACACAAATAATCAGAGAAGTCCTTTCAGGGGCAAAGAGATTTCAGGAATGGTTTACTTCCTTCTTTTAAGCTGGATTGCTTTAATATTATACACCAGATACTATGCCATATTTATTACATATAGCCTGATTAACATATGACATAAAACCTTACCAGTGATGATTTTCTTAGCTGAGAGATTGATGTCTGAAATACTAACCTGAATAATAGCTATAAAATTATTTGTCTCTGTGTTTTGTGTGGGACAAGAGGGACAAAGAGAGATGGAGATACAAAGAGAAAAACAGAAACAGAGAAACAGACAAAGAGACAGAATGAAAGAGACAGGCAAACAGACAGAGAGAACTCTATCTTGTTAAACCAAATTTCCTGAATTGTCACTCTGTCCAAAAAAAATCTCTATGATCAGAGGATGGGAATTCCTAAGAGTATAGAGGAACATCACTAAAAGACTAAAAATTCAGTGGCCATCAAGACACTTTAGGCTAATGTTTTAGTCTTTTGTAAAAATTCATTACTATAGTAGGTTGTATTTGTTAACAGAATTTGTCAATCTGACCTCAAAATGTTACTTTGGAAATAAAGCAAGACCTTCCTTACCTTGGAACTAAGAAAACCGAATCCTAATTTAATATCACTGCTATGCAGAGTAATAACTACATAAAAACATACTAAGTTCATCTGACAGATTCTAAAACAACTTTATATGGCATCTAGAATTGTATGCTAGGAACAAATACAAGTATTATAACTGTAATGATCCAAATCTTTGAATGGACCTTAGTCATCAAGTGTTTAGTTATTCACACAATATTCTATTTACTAAGGCAGAAAAGAGGAGCAATATATTATTTTATAAAGATTTCTAACAATGAAGATTGAAACAAAAAGGCGCATTTAATTAAAAATTAATCTGGAACCCAAATTAACCCCAACACACTATTCCCTAAGAATTCTACTAATGGTAATATTTCTGTATCTTCAATGAGGAGGCAGTGACTGTATAATTAAGGCAAACTCAAGTCACATCAGAGAGTAAATAAGACTGCACAATTAAGTGGACCATAACAATAGTCTCCTCTCTGTGGTCCATACAGTCAAACCATTTACTTATGGTTACTGACTGTGTTTATCTTAAGTCTTCCAGATCATAGAACATGCCTATATAATAGATGGATAAAAGAAAGCCGCTTTTCTTCCTGTCTTGTCCAGAACAAATGGCCTCAACATAAGTTCACATTCATTCTTTAACACCAGGGTTACCAAGGATGCCAAATCCTAGCTTGTAAAAAGCTTGTCGTTTTCTCCCTCAGACAGAACAGCTCTGTGGTCTTTTCTCTTCTATCTGAGACCATGTCCACATTTCTCTGTTTAATCCAGTCCCTCTGCAAACAATGAAGTCTCAGGCAGTTTTAATTGACTCAGGGATGTTACACTTCAATTTGCCCTCAGTGCCACTAACCCTTCAACTGTCTCCTTCATTAAATGTCAATCTGCCCAAGGAAAGTGTGCCTTTTCCATGGGGCCTGTTTTTATGACTCACCATCCTCTCCACTGGCGCATGTGTTTGTATGTACATCAAAAATGGACTTACCTGCTGCCTTTGCAACATCTGCAGTTGTCATGTTTTGGAAACTGGAGCTCACTTTGAAGGTCACTGCTGGTCCCAGCACACTGGAAGAGATCATTTAAAAACAAAAAGTTCATCATTGAGCCCTCTAACATAATGCTCTTTTCCTATGAAAGCCAGATGAAAAAACATTGACATATTAAATGGAAAATGTCCAAGGCCTCTGCTAGACCCCCAATCTGACCTCCCCTGGGTTTTGTATTTCATAGACAGCATTATTCTTTGGTCCCCTCTTCATGTAATTCAATCAATATGTTTTCCTTTACAAAGCACATGCTTCAGTGCTCTTATCTTTGAAAAATATATTCAAATCAACCCCAGTAACCCAATGATAACAAGCAAATGTTCGTGCAAGATTGAGGGGAAAATTGTCACAGAAACAGATTTCAGCTTTTAAGTTCCCAAGGGATTATGATAAACAATTGGAGTCTTAAAAAAACACACAACTACAAAATACAATTTACCCAAAGTCATTAGGACTTCTACATAACATGAAGAGAACAAACAGGCAGAATGAATGCTGGTCAGAAAGAACCAAATAGATATGAATTCCCTAAACATCATGTTGAACACTTACTTCTCTAGGCCACTTTAGGCCAGGACCCCACAAGCTTCAGAAACAAATATAGTAGAATGTTATGTTATCCTAAATCAGAGACAACTAGGGATTCAGGACCAGACTTTAAAAATAGACCAGGGCTAAAGGACCTAAACCTTCCTTTTTAAGAAGTTATTTAGTTTCCCTGACTGAAAACATAGATTTCTAGCTTTGTAGATCAATCTGCGATGGAGAAATATGTCTATAATCAAAGAATTGAGCAATACCATAGAGAAAATTTCTTACATGTCAATTACAATGTCTACTGATGTAGATGATTTACCATCACTATGACTCTCATCATCAGTTCCCACCAATAGCATTATTTGCTGTCTTCATTTGCCATAGAGTCCTGTCAGCAATATGACTTCAGAAAAATAAAGGACATTTCCCAAATAGAAAAAGTTTGGAAACACCTACTTTAGAACATGAGTTGTTATATTGGGTAAAACTCATAGCCAATAAAGTCTCAGATTTTGCTTCACATTATGGCTCCTAGGGACACAAGGGAAAAAGTAGTAGCTATTGCCCATGCCATCACCCTAAAATATACAGAATCAACCAATTCACCCCTAAGCATTTATCAGACTTTGTTTATGTGCACTAACCACCATGGAAAGGCAAAAAGCTTACCCTCAAAGACATCATACTTTAAGTGGGGAGACATGTAAATATATATATGTATATATATATACATATAAGATAAATATATACAAGAAACATTACAGAAAGGCAATATTAGAGGAAAGGATTTAGGATCTGGGTAGACTACTAAAGGCAAAATAAAAAGGGTGGTATAGTAGCTGAATCTTGAAGGAATATGGGTATTATAGGAGGAAGAGGTAAGGAAACCTGTTTTCCGAGCATGGAGGATAGCAAGTGAAAAAGACAATGGACACAGGAGAAGGAAGATCATCTATGAAGAATAACATACAAATAAACCTAAGACTTCTGGAAATTTTCTTTTATTGTTTTTGTTGATTTTTTAAAAGAGTGCAATTGTTTATTATAATCCTTTAGGAATTTAAAAGCATAAATCTGCTTCTGTCACAATTTCCCCCTTAAACTTGCATGAACATTTACTTGTTATCATTGGGTTACTGGGGTTGATTTGAATTTTTTTTTAAAAGATAAGAGCACTGAAGTACATGCATTGTAAAGGAAAGCATATTGATTGAACTACATGAAGAAGGAATCAAATTCTATGTACTGTAGAATGGGTGGAAGGGAATAGAGTTCAAGAAAATTAGAATATAGGAAGATGACCTACTTATTACAAGTAGCCATCTCTAGGGCAAGGGACAGGCAGGGAGGGAAGAAAAAAATTTTTTTAAAAGAAACATACATGACATTTGAAGAGAATTACATGTTTTACATGTGCAATCTGAAGTTTCATGTGCAATCCTCTTTTTTTAATTATGCCATGTTATGGAAATACTTGTTTTATTCCATGTACTGAAAATAAAATAAATTTAAAAATACATACATACATGCATCCACTCATCCATAGAAGGATGATATGTTCAAACATACAATTTAGAAAAATCATTGTGGTAGCACTAGGTTGAAAGATTCAGAATTCAAATAAACTCTAAGTTACCCAGATCAGCCATCTCATTTTATAAGAGGAGAAATAGAACCCCACAAATAGGGAAGATTATTTATGGAGAATGAAATTCATGATCATATCCTCTGAATTAAAATCTACTTCACTACACCAGACCAGCTTCTTCTGATTTCCAACATCCTCCCAAATTTGGTCCCAAAATTCCTAGACTAATTTATTATGAAACATTCATCAATATACACTTCACAATATACTCTTCATTGTGTTATGAACATATCACCTTTTCTACTTCAGTTAAATTTGTACATGTCAGTTAATAGCCAGTGTCAACAAGCACTTATTACTTAGTATTTTAAAAGAGTTGTCCAAAATATTAGAAACGTAGAGAAAAGCAAAGACCTTCTACTGTAATGTTTTTAAATTCTCTTTTTAAATTACTTAAGTTGGGGATAGAGCCAAGATGGCTCAGAAGACACATGTTTCTTTCTGACCTTCCCCCATGACCTTCAGAATAATTTGCAAATCCAGCCTCTGAATTAATTCTGACTGGCAGAATCCACAAATATTGGGAGTGCAACAAATTACCAGCAGAAGATACTTTCTAAGCTCTCCAGAAAAGATCTGTTTCAATTGGGCATGGAAGGAGGTGGGCCAAGTGCAAGCAGGCTGAGCACAGACACCAAGTGTAGTGCAGACCCAGGGTGTTGGGGGCTCCACATCCCAGAGAATCTACAGGAAGGAATCTACAGCAGTGTTGGATACTCTGCCCTGTATGCAATCTAGTAGATCAACAAAGAAGTTATATAATATCTAACACAAACACAAAAGGTAAATAGAGGACCCTGAAACACCAGAATTCCACAAGACTTGGCCATGCCTACCCAATACCTGAAATCAACCAGGGTACTGCTGTGCTTGTAGAGGAAGCTTGGGCAATCTCCCTTGCCCTAAAAGCAGATCTCAACTTTTTTAAAAAAAATGAGTAAAAAGCAAAAAGAACTGTGACTATAGATAGTTTTTATGGTGAAACAGAACAGATTTCAAACCCTAAGGAGACTAAAAGCAGGTTGTCTCCAGATGAAGCCCCCAAAATGGATAAATTGGTCCCCATCGCACTGACTCTCCTAGAAGAAATAATAAAAAATCTTGAGAGAGTTGGAAAACACTATTTCAAAGTTCGATTCTTTTTGTACAGCAAAACAACTGTTTAGACATGTATAAGAATATTGTATTTAATTTATATTTTAACATATATAACATGTATTGGTCAACATGCCATCTGTGGAGGGAAGGGGAAAAATTAGAACAAAAGGTTTGGCAATTGTCAATGTTGTAAAATTACCCATGAACACATCTGGTAAATAAAAACTATTAATAAAAAAAAGAGAGTTGGAAGAAAAATGGGGAAAGGAAATGAGAACTTTGAAATAGAGTTTGGAAGACAAAAACAAAACAAAACAAACAAACAAACAAACAAAAAAACAGAAATTATCTGAAGAAAATTCATTACAAAATAGACTTAGTGAAATGGAAGCATATAACTCCTTAAAAATAGAGTTGACAAAATGGAAAAAGAAAACAACTCCCTAAAAAAACAGAATTTGTGAAATGGAAAAAGAAAACAACCTCCTGAAAAACAGAATTTGTGAACTGGAAAAAGAAAATAACTCCTTAAAAACAGAATTTGTGAAATGGAAAAAAATCCAGAAAACAAAACAACTCATTAAAAAATGTAATTGGACAAATACAAAAAGAAGCTTAAAAAGTAAATGAAGAGAATAATTCACTAAAAATCAGAACTGAATAAATGGAAATGAATGACTCAATGAGACAGCAAGAATCAATCAAGCAAAACCAAAGAATGAAAAAAATAGAAGAAAATATAAAATATCTACTTGGGAAAACCACTGACTTGAAAAACAGATCTAGGAGAAAATGATTTAAGGATTATTGGACTTCCTGAAAACCATGATGAAAAAATGTCTAGGCAGGCATTATTTTTCAGGAAATCATCAAAAAGAACTGCCCTGATGTTATAGAATCAGAAGGTAAAATATCCATTGAAAGAATTCACCAAACACTTCCTGAAAGAGACACCAAAATTAAAACTCCAAGGGATAAATTTCAGAACTATCAGACCAAGGAAAAAATATTGTAGGTAGCCAGAAAAAAAAAAAAAAAACACCAAATACCAAAGAGCTACAATAAGGATTACCTAGGACCTAGCAGCTTCCACCTTAAAGAACTGAAGGACCTGGAATCAGATATTCCAAAAGGCAAAGAAACTTAGAATACAGCCAAGAATAAACTACTCCACTAAAATGAGTATTTTCTTTCAGAGAAAAAGAGGGACATTCAATGAAACAGGTGAATTCCATTTATTTCTGATGAAAAGACTAGAGCTAGACAAAAAATTTGATTTCCAAATATAGATCTCAAGAGAAGCATAAATGGTAATAAGAATTCTTGAAAACTGTATCTCTGTTATAGGTATACACAGATAGTGTAGGTATAATTTGATTTACTATTATAATTTTAAAAAGAAACTAGTGGTAGAAAGGAGATTATACCAGAATAAAGGGAAAGTGGAGGTAAAATGAGGGAAATTCCATCTCACAAAAAGGCAAAGAAAACCTATCATAATTGAAGTAAAGAAGGGAGGGGGATGAACCTTGTGTGAATCTTAATCTCATCAGATTTGGATCAAAAAGAGAAACACATATTCGGTTACACAGAGAAACTTATTTCACTTTACAAGAAAGTGGGAAGGGAAAGAGTAAAAGGGAAGGGGTAGGATTTTCCCAATAAAAGGGAAAAGAGAAATAGTAAGGGAAAGGTATAAAGTAAGGGAGAGGGGTTTTAAAGAAGGAGAGTTGCTTATGGCAAGTGATGCTCATAAGTAAAATACTGGGGAGAAGGGGAATGGGAAAAGGAAAAAGAAAAGTATAATTTGGGGTAAATAAGATGGGGGGAATATAGAATTAGTAGTTGTAACTGTAAATGTAAATGGGGTATACCCTCCCATAAACAGAAGCAGATAGCATATTGGATTAAAAGCCAGAACCCTACAATATGTTGTTTACAAGAAACACATTTAAAACAGAGTGATACATACCAAGTAAAGGTAAAAGCCTAGAGGAAAATCTATTATGCTTCAGATAAAGTAAAAAACAACAACAACAACAACAACAACAAAAAAAAAAAAAACAGTGGTAGCCTTGAATTCAGATCAAACAAAAGCAAAAATTGATCTAAATAAAAGAGATAAGGAAGGAAACTATATCTTGCTAAAGAGTACTGTAGATAATGAAGCAATATCAATACTAAACACATACGCACCAAATGATATAGCATCTAAATTCCTAAAGGAGAAGTTAAGAAAGCTACTAGAAGAAATAGACAGCAAAACTATAATAGTGAGAGATCTCAACCTTGTTCTGTCAGAAGTAGATAAATTGAACCACAAAATAAATAAGAATGAAATTAGGGAGGTAAATAGAATACTAGAAAAGTTAGGCATGATAGATCTTTGGAGAAAATTGAATGGAGACAGAAAGGAATACACTTTCTTCTTGATAGTTCATGGAACCTATACAAAAAATTGACTATATATCAGGACATAAAGACCCCAAAATCAAATGCAGAAAGGCAGAAACAGTAAATGCATTTTTTTCAGATTATGATGCAATAAAAATTATATTCAATAGAAAGTCAGAGGAAAATAAACCAAAATCTAATTGGAACTAAATAATCTTGTCCTAAAAAAATGAATGGGTGAAACAGCAAATCATAGATACAAGAGAATGACAATAATGAGACAATGTACCAAAATGTGTGGTATGTACCCAAAGAGGTAATAAAGGGAAATTTTATATATCTAGATGCTTACTTGCATAAAATGGAGAAAGAGAAGATCAATGAATTGAGCTCGCAACTAAAAAAGCTAGAAAAAGAACAAATTTAAAAACCCCAATCAAATACCAAACAAAAATAAAAGGAGAGATTAATAAAATTGAAAGTAAAAAAAAATACAAACTATTGAATTAATAAATAAAGCTGAGTTGGTTTTATGAAAAAACCTACAAAACAGATAAATCTTAAGTTAATTTGATTTAAAAAAGGAAAGAGGAAAATCAAAATTGTTAGTTTCAAAAAAAGAAAAGGGAGAACTTTCCACCAATGAAGAGGAAATTAGAACAATAATTAGGAGTTACTTTGCCCAATTTGATAACCTAAGTGAAATGGAGGAATATCTAAAAAAATATAGATTGCCCAGATTAACAGAAGAGGAAATAAATTACTTAAATAGTCCCATTTTAGAAAAAGAAATAGATCAAGGTATTAAAAATCAACTCTCTAAGAAAAACTCTCCAGGGCAGAATGGATTTACATGTGAATTCCACCAAACATGTAAAGAACAATTAACTCCAATACTATTTAAAATACTTTTAAAAAATATGGAAAGAAAGACTCCTAACAAATTCCTTTTATGACACAGACATGGTACTGATACCTAAACCAGGTAGGATTAAAACAGAAAAAAACATTATAAACCAATTTCCCTAATGAATAATGATGCAAAAATCTTAAATAAAATATTAGCAAAGAGATTACAGAAAGTCATTCTTTTTTAGTGGTCCTCAAACTTTTAAAATAGGGGCCAGTTCACTGTCCCTCAGACTGTTGGAGGGTCGGACTATAGTAAAAACAAAAACTCACACTGTCTCCGCTCCTCAGCCCATTTGCCATAACCCGTAGGCTGTAGTTTGAGAACCCCTGCTTTAGATATTACACCATGACCAAGTAGGATTTGTACCAGGAATGCAGGACTGGTTCAATATTAGGAAAACTATTGTCATAATTGACTATGTAATTAACCAAACTAACAAAAAACGTGTGATTATCTTAATATATGCAGAAAAACACTTGATAAAATCCAACATCCATACCAATTAAAAACACTAGGAATTTTGTGGTATGTAGCCAAAGAGGTAATAAAGGGAAATTTTATATAACTAGATGCTTACTTGCATAAAATGGAGAAAGAGAAGATCAGTGAATTGGACTTGCAACTAAAAAAAGCTAGAAAAAGAACAAATGGACTTTTCCTTAAAATAGTCAGTAGCATCTATTTAAAACCATCAGCAAGCATCATATGTAATGGGAATAAATTGGAACCATTCCCAATAATAACAGTGATGAAACAAGGTTGCCCACTATCACTGTTACAATTCAATATTGTATTGGAAATTCTAGCCTTGGCAATAAGAAAAGAAAAAGAGATTAAAGGAATTAGAGCAGGTAATAAGAAAACCAAATTATCATTCTTTGAAGATGATATGATGGTATACTTAGAGAATCAACTAAAAAACTATTAGAAATAATTCACAAGTTTAGCAAAGTTGCAGGATGCAAAACAAATCCACATAAATCATTAGCTTTTTTATTCATCACTAACAAAATCCAACAACAAGAGATACAAAGAGAAATTCCATTTAAAATAATTGTTGATAGTATAAAATATTTGGGGAAATATCTGGGAATCTATTTTTCTTTCTTTTTTTATTATAGCTTTTTATATACAAAACATATGCATGGGTAATTTTCCAACATTGACCCTTGCAAAAACTTCTGCTTCAACTTTTTCCCTCCTTTCCTCCATCCCCTCCCCTAGATGGCAGATAGTCCCATACATTTCAAATATGTTAAGTATATGTTAAATACAATATATGTATATATATTTACACAGTTATCTTGTTGCACAAGAAAGATCGGATTTAGAAAGAAGATAAAAATAACCCGAGAAGAAAGAACAAAAATGCAAGAAAACAATAATAGAAAGAGTGGAAATGTTATGTTGTGGTTCATATTCATTTCCCAGTGTTCTTTCTTTGGGTGTAGCTGGTTCTGTTCATTACAGATCAATTGGAACTGATTTAGATCCTCTCATTGTTGAAGAGAGCCACATCCATCAGAATTGATCGTTGTACAGTCTTGTTATTGCCATATATAATGATCCCCTGTTTCTGCTTATTTCTTTTTCTTTTTTTTTTTTCTGCTTATTTCTTAACATCAGTTTATGTAGGTCTCACCAAACCTCTCTGAAATAATCTTATTGTGCATTTCTTACAGTACAATAATATTCCATAACAGTCATATACCACAGTTTCCTCAGCCATTAGCCAATTGATGGGCATCCACTCAGTTTCCAGTTTCTTGCCATTTCAAAGAGGGCTGCCACCAAACATTTTTGCACATGTGGGTCCCTTTCCCTCCTTTAAGATCTCTTTGGGATATAATACCAGTAGAAACACTGCTGGGTCAAAAGGTATGCATAGTTTGATAACTTTTTTGAGCATAGTTCCAAATTGCTCTCCAGAATAGCTGGATCTATTCATAGGTCCACCAACAATGTATCAGTGTCCCAGTTTTCCCACTCCCCTCCAACATTGGTCATTATTATTTCCTGTCATCTTAGCCAATCTGACAGGTGTGTAGTAGTATCTCAGAGTTGTCTTAATTTACATTTCTCTGAGCAATAGTAATTTGGAGCACCTTTTCATGTCACTACAAAGAGTTTCAATTTCTTCATCTGAAAATTGTATGTTCCTTTCCGTTGGCCATTTATTAATTAGAGAATGGCTTGAACTATTATAAATTTAAGTCAATTCTCTACATATTTTAGAAATGAGGCCTTTATCGGATCCTTTGGATGTAAAAATATTTTCAGAGTTTATATAAAGATACTTTTTAATTTCTTCTAAAAGAGCCTTGTGTGATGGGGACCAGATTATTTTACCTTTTGATGCTTCATCTGGAGACAATCTTGCCTTTAATCTTCTCAGGGTTTGAAATCTGTTTTCTTTCACCATAAAAGCTGTCTATCATCAAAGTTCTCCTTACTTTTTTACTCATTAAAAAAAATGTTAAGGTCTGCTTTTTGGGCAGGAGTGAGTTTCCAAGCTTCCTCTACATGCAGTAGCTTCTTCTATAAGCAGCTATGGCTGCGCTGGGTATGTGCTGACTTACTCCTGGTGCTCCATGGCCATGGCCAGGTTTTGTGAGATTTTGGCATTTGGAGGCTTCACTACTTACCTTTACCTTTGTGTTGTATGTTTTATAACTTCTCTGCTGATATACTGCTTGCAACCAGGCCAGAGTGGCCAACACTGCTGTAGATTCCTAAAGATTCTTCCCTGAATATTCTCTGCCACATGGAGTCTGCACCTCCATTCAGTGTCTGCACTGTCCTTGGATTCTGTGCTGTCTCCAACTAAAATTTTATTTTAAAAATTTTCATTAATATTAACTAGTGATATCAGTGTAAAAGTCATTTCCGCTGCCTTATCTCTCCCTTATTCAAATTAGGATAACTTTTGTCTAATAATGGATATGTTATAGCTTTCTTCCTCAATCATTGATAATAATTTGTTACAGTATAAGTATTAATTACTCTTTAAATGGTGACATTAACATTTAATGGATCTGAGATTCCCCAACATTTTTTATATCTTGTTCAGTTTTATTCTCTGAAAACAAGTAGCTTAAGATGTTATTTTTTTCTGTTCAATTAACTTGTGTATTGTAAATGCCAACTAAAGACATTTACTACTTTTGTGAATACCCTTCCTTGTTAATGTTCACTCTACATTCACTGCTGCCAGTCTCTCCTAAATCTCAGGCCCTCAGAGAAATCTCTGATCACTGTCTTTTGCACTGCTTAAACCAATTTTACCAAGCTTACCTCTGTCTGAGGTCTTCAGAGATCTCTGGCCATCATTTCATAAGAACGATGGCTTAAACAGTTTAGAGCACTCTAGAACCATCATGTTCAAGCTTAAAGTCTTTTATTCACATGTCCACATCCTGTCTAGCTGACCTCCTGCTGACTCCCAGTGAACACCGGGTCAAAGAGGGTGACTTCCTCCTCCCCACAGCTTAAATAGGGTCTATGAGGTCACATGTACAGAACTATTGGAGAAGGAGACCCTCCTGTTAATGATACAGATCTCAATGCAACCAAAGTTCCTGCCCATGAGGTCCCTACTACTTCACAGCAGACCCATTTCTAGGGGTCTCAAGCTTTATTGCTTGTTTACTTCCTGTTGCACTGTGTCCAACTCCTCCTTCGATCCCTACAGTGTATTTTTTGTTTTTGTAGGAAACCTAAATTGCCAGAATATTTTTGCTGGAAAAGAATCAACACCAGATTAAGTCTCTGAATAGGTACTGGAATGACAGAACCCACAAATATTTGGAGTGTAACAAATTTCCAACAAAAAAAAAATATTTTGGAAGAACTTCAGGAAAGGGCTGTCTTAGTGAGGCACAAGAGGGATGGTGGGGAGGAGGCAGCTCAGAGCAGGTGCATCCCAGGGTGGAAAGGTGGGAGAATCTATTGGGAGAATCTTAGCCAAAATACAGAAGCATTGACTACTCTGTCCTGATTCATAAACTAGTGAGTGGATTGGCAGATTAGTGTGAGACCTCCAGGGCAACTATGTAAATAGTGAACCCTCAAATTGCAGACTAATAAGCAGCTTTTGGCCATGTCTACCCAGCACAGGAAGGAAGCTGGTAACACTGGCCCCAGGGTAGGATAAAGCCTAGAGAGGGAGTTTGGGGAAACTTCCCCTTTACTCTAAGAGCAGACCACTTTAAAAGTGAACAAAAAAGCAAAAAGAGTTCTGATCATAGACAGTTATTATGGAGATAGGGAAGAACAGACCTCAAACCCTGAGGATGCTAAAGGAAAAATAACTTTAGATGAAACTTCCAACTCAAAAGGCTCTCTTGGGAAAATTCAAAAATAATCTTAAAAGAGAATTCGAAGAAAAATGGGGAAATGAGAACTTTGTAAAAGGAAACATAGAAACTGTCTGAATAAAATATCTCCTTAAAAATAGATTTGGCAAAATGGAAAACAAAAGTAATTCCTTAAAAATAGAATTGGTTGAATGGAAACAAAATGAAAAGAAAAATTCCCTAAAAAATAAAATTGGTGAAATGGAAAAAAAATCCAATGAACAAAACTTGTTTAAAAAATCAATTGGCAGGGGCAGCTAGGTGGCACAGAAGATAGATCACCATCCTTGAAGTCAGGAGGACCTGAGTTCAAATCTGGCTTCAGACACTTACCACTTTCTAACTATGTGATCCTGGGTAAGTCACTTAAACCCAATTGCCTCAGCAAAAAAAAAAAATTCAATTGGTCAAATGTAAAAAAAGTAGGTAGAAAAACTGATTGAAGAAAATAATTCACTAAAAATTAAAATTGAACAAATGGAAGTGAATGACCCAATGAGACATCAAGAATCAGTCAAACAAAAACAAAAAAAAATGAAAACTATATAAAAAATTGTAAAATACTCATTGGCAAAACAACTAGCCTAGAAAATAGGACCATAATTACTGGACTACCTGAAAATCATGATGAAAAAAAAAGAGCCTAGACAACATCTTTCAAGAAATCATCAAAGAAAATTTTCTTTAATGTCCTAGGGTAAAATAGCCACTAAAAAAATCCACTGATTACCTCCTGAGACTCCAAAATGAAACTTCAAGGAATATTGTACCTATATTTCAGAATTATTAGATCAAGAAGAAAATATGGCAAGCAGCCAAAAAGAAACAATTGAAATATTGAAGATCCACAGGATTATCCAGGACCTAACAGCTTACACTTCACAGTCTCAAAGGTTCTGGAATATGATATTTTGGAGGGCAAAGGAATTTGGACTGAAGCCAAGAATCAATTATCCTGAAAAATTAAGCATTAACTAGCAGAGAGAAAATGGACATTCAATGAAATAGAAAATTTTCATTTATTTTTGATGAAAAGACCAGAGCTGAACAGAAAATTTGATCTTTAAATACAGATCTCAAGAGAAGCATAAAAATGTAAAAAGGGAATGAAAAATTCCTATATGGGAAAATGATATGTTTACCTCCTGAGAATTATATCTTTGTTGGGGACATACTTAGAGGATGTAAGTATAATTTGACTGTATTGTGATCATATAAAAAAGAAACTGGTGTGACTGGTGTGGAAAAGGGATTGTACTTAAAGGAAAACCCATCATTATTCATTATCACTGACATAGGTATTAATTCTCCCACTATTTAAAATTTACTGAAAATTTTTTATCTTTTATTTTTATTTTTTTTTTATCTTTTAGCTTATTTTATGTTTTTTCCCATTTAACAAAACTCTATCTCTCCCTTCCATTATTCTACCCCAATGAAAATAAAAAGAAAAACTAAATTAAAAATAAACAAAATCCTTCTAACAAATATACAGAATGAAAGAACATGGTTTGCTGCATTAGCTAGGTCAAATGCACAGACACATCAATATTCACTTTGTCCATTACCTCTCTGCTAGGAGTTAAATGAACTGCTTTATCATGAGTCCTATGGAATTGCAGATCATTATGATATTGATCACAATTATTCAGTCTTTCAAAATTGTTTTTACAATATTATTGTTATTATATACATTGTTTTATTAGTTCCGATCATTTCACTTTTTACACAAGTCTTCCCAGATTTGTCTGGAACTATTTTCTTCAACATTTTTTACAGCAAATAGTATTTCATCACATTTACATAACATAATTTGTTCAGTCATTTCTCTATTGATGGGAATGTTTTTAAGCTCAAATTGTTTGCCAACAAAAAAAATAAAATACAACAAATATTTTTCTATAGGGATTTTTCCCTCTTCCTTTTATCTTTATGAGTTAAAAAAAAACTAATAATGGTATCACTGGGGCAGATTTTTTTTTACTTTTTTTCAAAAAGAAGATTTTAATTTTATCACTTCTTTGGTCTTTTTCCTTCCATTTTATATTTTTTTCTTCTAACTTTCATGATTTCTTCTTTTATAACTATTTTGATTTTGTTAATTTGAAGATTAAAATTTAATATTGGGTACATAGTTCAACTACCCTCTCTTTTTATACTTTTTAATATATTCTTTCAGAAAAACACTTTTTTTTCTTTTGAGGATTCACTTTTAAATGCATCTCAAAAATTGTGGCATGTTGTCTTATTGTTATTTTTTTCTTTACCCTAGTTGTTAAATATGTCTATAATTTGTTTGCAGGATGTCACTACTGGAAGCTTTTTTTTTCTGCTGAAGTCAGCTTGAACCCATATTCTGCTGCAGTACCACCCTGTATCATGTGGTACTGCAGTTCAGGACATAATCTTACCTTGTATACAGCCCCAGACTTGGAGAACAGATGAGAACTCTTTGCTTTAATTTAACCTCACTTTTTGGATTTTTGGTAGATGTTATTTTTTCCCTTTCAATGATATCATTTATGTCTGGTTATTTAGTGGAAAAAACCCTTGAATATTTCCATATATCAGTTCAGATTAAGTGTCTAAAAGAGACAGGGGTTAGGTAGAGGAGATTGTAAGCCCAGGGGGCAATTTCAATTGTAAAGGAAAACCTCTAATTCAGCTGCTGTGAGAGGATTGTAGTAGTAGTTCCCAAATGATCACACTTCCCTGCATATATATGTTACATTTCTGGTTTACTTGGAATGCAATGAATTCAACACTTGCCAAAAGGAAGTTTTCACCTCTTTTTGTCTTACTACCTGGAAACTTCAATTTCCCCACTGTTTATTCATCAGGAATCCTAATCCTTAAGCAGATCTCCTGGTCCATTTAGCAGATACATTTTAAACCTGAAGAGAATTCATTTTTTAAAAAAGTAATTCAAAATAAAATGTGAATGACTGATGATTTAAAGACTCATTAACCCGAATCAGTTTATCATCAGTGAAATAGGAAAATTTTGACCAGAAATCTGTAAACTATTCATCCCCATCCCATAGACAAGAAGAATCTTATAAAGAAGGGTCATTAATTTAACAGTCCATTTAATGAAAATTTGCCATCTCTCAATTAAATGTTTTGATCCATTATATTAAAAAGACCACCATATGGATGCTAGGCTTGAAGGCAGAAAGATATACATTCAAATCCTGCTTTGAATATTCATAATTTCCAGAGATTTCCTGGCCCCGTCCATTTTTGACCCACTCATTTATCCTTTTAATCTTCTATGACCATGATCTAATACTACAAATAGTCTTATTAAGAAAGATTCTTCTACTTGCAAAAAAATTCACAATCATCAAATAATGAGTCAACCATACTCAATGAAATCACTCACTGAAGCGTGATAATATCTATCAAAAAAGGTAAGCCCCAAAGCCTAAACAGAAAATGCAAATTACCACAATATGACTTTAATACAGGTTTCATTGTCTATTCCCCAGCAAAGCCCTACTCAACTATCTCATCCTGGCCTTGAGTTTCTCAAAGCCTATGCCAAGAGATTACAAATTTTTTAATTTTCTCTGAAGCTAGTAAGGCTATGAGTGTAGACCACATACTTGTTGTTGGAGGACTATCCTAGACAAATTTAAGGAGGCTCATCATGTTGTCTGCATGGTGATGGATTTTTCAACCACAGGTCTGATCAGAGAACAAACTATGTCAGTACCCACACTTCCATCAAGTATGAAACATTTACTTGCATAATCACAACGCACTGTGACACTGGAAAAAAGAACATGATTTTCTAACAAAAATTCTGTCTTCAAGGTATTCAGAAACCAGAAATCACGAATGAGAAGTTAAATGTAAAAGTGGCTTTGACCTCTCCAATTTCCAGAAAAGGCCTTCTCAGATATTTGTGGATTGTACTTTGAGAGCTGCTGGTGTAGATGAAGGCTTAGTAGATCTAAGGAAAATTGGAAAATCTATCCTACAGTACCGAAGTCAACAATGTCATGATAGCTCCCCCTAAATTTTTTATTTAAAAAATAGATCTTAGGCTACTTTAAAAGCAATACAATATTCAGAACAAAAGATATGATAATCCTACAGTTCTCTGTACTGTTTTTTATGATAGCTGGGGCTTGCTGTTCTAGATACCACTTTGAACAAGCACAACATAACACATTCTAGGAAAGGCGCTAAAGCATGTCCAGTTGAGGTCAACTATGATTGCAAAGACCCATTCATAAACTAAAACAAAGAGATATAATTCCATGTACAGATTAGATGAAGTACTTGAGGAAGTTTAGCCTAGAAGATTTAGAAGGGATTTCATAACTGCTTTCAAGCATTTAAATGGCTGCCATACAAAAAAAGAATCAAGCCTGTTTTGCCCAGGGAACAGAACTAAGAATAATGGCAGCAAGGCAGATTTAAACAGAAGAGAAAAAGAAGTCCTCTTGGACTTGTACAAAAGTGGAATAGGTTATTTCATAATATAGTTATTTCAACTAAAATATTCAGATGGTGATTAGATCATGACTTAGGAGAAAGAACAGACCCAAAAAGCATTTTGTATATATAATATGCTATTATAATATAATGTAATATAATAGAGGCCATATGTTACACAGTGGACCTGAGTTCAAATCCAGATTTAGATACTAAGTATGACCCTGGGGAAATCAAACATTTTTTCATCTGTAAAATAGAAAGGAAATGGTAAACCCCAGTATTTTTACCAAGAAAAATCCCAAACAGGGTTATCAAGAGTTGGCTATAACTGAACTTTAATGACATAATATAAATTGGTAGTGTATACTCTTGGTGTGCATGATGGTTGTGGAGGATAGTACCCTGCATTCTATTTCTTAAGCTGAAATCTGCCGTCTCACTTATAGATATAATTCAAACTGCCTTTCTCAGATTTCTGAGACCATCCCACTACTTTCCTCTGTCTCCCTGCCCTCTGAAGCCAAGTGAAGAGCATGGAAAGTCGTGATGAGGTGGAAAAAACTGAAGGGATGGTCAAGCCTATGGTCTTTTTTTAGAGGAAAGGTGGATGCTAAGTGCTCCAGCTAAGACATCTCGAGAGCAAGGCTTTAGTTCCAGCTCTGTCTCTAAATAATGGGGTGAGTCTATTCATTGCTCTTAGCCTCAGTTTCATCAACCCTTAAAAGAAGCAGTTGGTCTCCCAGAAGCCCTTTCTGGTTCTCTACTTTCTTCAGCTCAATCTCTAATTTTAATACACTGTCAATTATCTTTCTCTGAATGTGAAACTATGCTAAAAGGGAGAAAGGAAGGAAAGAAGGGGGAGCATGAGATGGAACCTACAGGGAGAATGAGTAAGAATGAGGAAAGTCAGAGACTCAGAAACTACCCAGGGACACAACCAATGATAATATTCCACGTTCCTTTCCAAACAGTCACCCAAACATCTGACGGCCACCCCCTTCACAAAGTGCCAACACTTGCCCTCTGACTTTTCCCCGATGGCATTTCAGCTGGATGCACAGGAGCTGCTCGTGCCAAGAAGCTCATAAAAGAGGGGGGAAAAAAGCTATCTCACCAGGGGCTTCCTAGCATAAAACACTCAATAAATAAACATTTCAGAGAGAGTGACTGAACCCCAGGGACTCCCGCGCTGCATATCTTCAGCTGGAATGTGTCAGACCCCTAAATAAAACGAGAATTTATTTGATAAATATTTTTAAGACTTCTCTAATGGGTGACTCAGTCTGTGAAAGGGGCGTAAGCTGTACAAATAAGCCTACAACATTCATGACAAAAGAACTCAAAATTAGTTAGCAGGGATCAAGATGGGATTAGCTTTTTCCTTCTTTTTTTTTTTTTTTTTCCTTCCAAACGAGGCTGCCAAGTACTCTGGAGCCAAGCTAATATTAACTGCATTTGTCTTTACATCACTAAATAGAGAAGTGTACTCCAATGGCATAGTTGTTTACAGCTGGTTTGGTGCAAACAAACAGCTTCCTCTAAGCCCTGGAGATGTCACCATTTATGGCATGTTCTCCATCCTTAACGGTTAAGTTACATCACAATCACATTTGTCATGCTGGAAGGATGAAATACGGCAGAGGAGGAAAAGGCTGACCAGCTTGGTTTATCAAACAAAACAATGAGAAGAAAGTTTGAGTCTCCTCTGCTAGAACCTAAATTTAAAAAGTGATATGTGGTTTTACATTTACCTTCAATTATAATTCTAAGAAGGAATATCAGACAGTTGTAGAGACAGTGGTAATGAGTAGTTGGAGTATTTTTATTTTTTTTTCAGTCCTGTCACTACAATCATCCTCATTCTCCATCCCCTCTCCTAATCCTTGCTGATTGTGCTTTGGCTGATTTTTTTTTTCCTTTTCCAGCAAAGGTAAGCAAAATCTAGTTTGGTGAGCAGCACATAAGGAACAATCCCTGTGCAAAGTGGAACGTCTCCTTTAATGATCTCCTAAATATATTACTGGAAATTTACAGACTAATTACCCCCTCTGTTGGATGTCAGAACTTCTGCTGGTAATTTTTTTTCTTATTTCAATAATGTTGCCTTCAGCTATAAAGTCATCGTCTATTCCCCCTACAAAGACATTTGCAGCATATTGCAAATTGTTACCCTTATGTGCCTCAGCTTTCGATTCTGTTTACAAGAGATGAAGTAATTACAGTGTTTGTACAGAAATAACTCGAAGGCTGATTGTTGAGGTAATGACACTGGCACCCAAACCCCCAACTTCACCCTGCCCAAAGCCTCAAGTCATCCATTAAATACAGCAGACAGGACCCTGGGGCTGAGACAGGGTGGGGGAATAAGAAGAATTCTCAAATTGCTTCCTAGGCTAGTGGGGTTTCAGTCTTGTTTTGTCCTGCTTATTAACAAGATGATGGCCCAGCTGGCAGGCAAGCTACCTGATGGCTGGACTGGTGTCCACATCACTTGCAAAACCTGGGTCAAAATGATGTTGATGAATGACAGGATTTCAATCCCTATAAAAGCAGTTTCTCTCTGGTCTGTATTCTCCCCTGTTACTTTATTACACACCAGTTTGCAGTGGAATACAGTTGCAGTCTACCATACCCCCTAGTGGAAAAAAATTTGAGAAACAAGTGCCAGTGTGAAGCAAAAAGGAGACTGATACAAAGCTCAGGGAAGTGATGTGATGGGTCTCTCCATAATTCTATCTTTTCTTTGAGGTATAATCTTCATTGGTCAGAGCACCATTTTCACAATAAACCAATCCCACGTGAGCAGGTTATGACATTAATTGTAGGGGAATATTCATGTTTGTGAATATACACATATGTATATGGTACATTTATTTGTGTGCATACGCTTCCTTTTGTTGTGTTTATTCGTGCGTGTGTGCTCATGCATTTATAGTGTTAAAAAATAAACAAACCCATTAGTAATGTTCCAGAAAATCAAGCCAAGTAAATTTGGTAGTTGTGGAGATAATTGTTTTTGTGAATGTTCAGCAGGCTCGAACAAACGCCTTGAGGTACATACACACCATTCTGTGCTTACTACACCTAGGACTGAAGTAATACATCCACATTCACTATTCTCATTTAATGCTTCTGTGAGAGAGCATTAATGGGCAATTAAGAACAATGATCTCCAAAACATATGAAATACAGTGGAGCCTGGCTAGAACACCATTTGCTATGAGGTGGAACTCAGTATGAGGTAAGTTAGTCTTGGACCTTGTCCAAGGGGACTGAGCTCCTGAAGCACCAAAAAGAAATCATTACTAACATTTTATCTCTACACTGATTCTATTAAATGAATCATTGAACAGTATTTTTAAGCTTAGGTGTAGACATAGTCACATGGAAAAATGCACAGAAAGTACAATCACTATACCCAGTTCCATATTGTGAGTATATGTAGAAAGCTATTTTTATGTTAGACTATATTTGTTTTATGGGCAGCTAGGTGTTATGGGGATAGAGCGTTGTATTTGAAATCAGAAAGACTCTTCTTCCCAAGTTCAAATCTGACCTCAAATACTCACTGGCTGCGTGACCCTCAACAAACCACTTAACCCATTTTACCTCAGATTCCTCATCATTAAAGTGAACTGGAGAAGGAAATGGTAAACCATTGTTTTCCTTCCAAGAAAATCTAAAATCGGGTCAGGAAGAGTCAGATAGGACCTAACAATAAAAAGCAAAATATACTTACAAAATAAGAAAGTTAGATTTTAATATAACTGTTATGATTTTCATTTTTCCATCTGAATGTGTCTCACCTAAGCCTAAACACAATACTGTTCATTGGCTCATTTAATAGGACCAATGCAGAGATGAAATTCTAGTATTGAGCTCTTTTTGGTGTTTTAGGAGTATTTGCTATCTACATGGCCATCCCTGGTAAATAAAATAAATGCATCATTAACATAGTTATCACTCTAGCTGAACTACTTATTACATGTTCATGAGTTCATCAGATATAGATCTAAATATGGATAGGGTGTTGCATTTTTGCCTGTTCCAACCTCTCATTCTACAGATGAAGAACTCAAGTTCCTGGAAGGTTAAATTTTTTTTCTCCAAAAATCAACCAGTTGCTAAATGGAAAAACTGGGATTAAACTCAAGTCTTTACACTCCAAGTCCAGTCTTCTTTCCACTACTTGGTCTTTTTTGGGGGTCTGATCATTTCAGAGTGGATGTTTGACCAGAAACCCTGATGGTCTTGCCCTCCCAGAATGAATTTCTTTTTTAAAGAGCTCATTCTCTGCCTTATTTCTTAGCTAGCCTTAATGATAGAATAGGTGTTGCCTCAGTCACACTAAGACATATTAAAGACTTTCCTTTAAAAAGATCAAGGTCTCCCACTGCATCTAAGGCCATCTCTGGTTTTCCTCACCTATATCTTGCCATTGGACCCAGATGGCTCTGAAGGGGAAAGTGAGGCAACTGAGCTTGCATAGCCCTCCCTTACTCATGTCCAATTCACTTGTACATCATGGCAACAAATCTTTGATGTCATGGTCCTCTTTGAAAACAAACAACAAATTACAACTGTTTTCAGATGGTACCTAGAATTACCCCAAACAAAAGTTCATGGAATGAAATTGAGGAAAACAGTATTAAAGCAAGATTTCCTGGCAAACTATGATAGAAGTTTTAAAGAAATGTAAATAGTGTGGCAATAGCAGGAATAGCAGAAAAGTCCTAGATTCAAACAATTTTAAGTCAGAAGCTACAGGACTTGTTGAATGATTAAACTGAGAGAATAGTGACAATAATAAAAAGTAGGAAAGTCAGAGGGAGGAGTATTGGGTTTTGTTTGTAGTTTTGTTTTGTTTTAGGGGAGGAAAATAGGAGCTGTTTTGAAATTATCAGGTTATTTTTCTCTGGAAATCTCAAATCACTGAAATAATGGGATTTTAGAATTATTGAATTTTTCAGCATTGTTCCAATTAACTTATCGCTTGTCTTGTTAGATCTAGACATCCAAAGAAAAAACTGTTTAAGGTAAGTGAGGCGAGTGTGACTATGTGAGTTTGTTTCGTTTTTGAGATCAATTTTAGTACAACTATCCATAAAAGTAACAATACACAGATAGCAAACATGCAAAATAACAGCTTGAAGAGTTATTAAGAGACTTTTCTGGAATTCTGGGGTAACCTTGGAGATATCCTGGAATGTTCCGGGAGGTATTCTTTCTAAGGTATTCCATGAAGTACTAATTAAGTCAAATGTAATCAGTCCAATGGGTAAACAAAGTAACAGCAGATTCAAATCCTCAGCTCCAGGTCACATTTCCAAGTTGCTTGCTTAGTAGTGGCCCTTTTGATAGCCCAACTTAGAGATCCTTTTTTTATTTGTGTGTTTGAGGAGCAACTTAGCATCCCTTAAACTGTCAAAGTACTGCTTTCACTTTTTATATGTGATTACATAAGTGGGTCCCCTTCAGCACGGAAATGTGTAAATTATACCAAGCAGAGGACGTTCATACAGAAGTTCCATGCTAACAGAATCAGACCATTTCTGAGAGGATTAAGCATCTCTTCAACCCCTGCCTCCTATGCACAGAAGAGAAGAAAATCCCTAGGGTACACACAGATTGAAAAAAAGGCTGTGAGCTGGAGAGGAAAGGATAAAGAAAGAATAAAGAAAAAAGGATATAGAGAGATGGAGAGAAAGAGGGATAAAGGGAAAGAAAAAAGATAAGGAAGACAGAAAAACGAGAGAGGGGGACGGGGAGGGGCAGGCAAAGACAAAAAGAGAGGGACAAACAGAGGAGAGAAAAAAGAAACAGACAAAAATACACAGAGAGAAATAGAAGAAGACAGAAGAGAAGGAGGGAGAAAGGAATGGAGGAAGGGAGAAAGGGAGGAAGGGAGGGAGGGAAGGATGGAGGAAAGAAGAACAGAAGGAATGAAGGAGGAATGGAAGAAGGAAGGAAGGGAGAGAGAGAGGAAAGAATGGAGGAAGGGAGAAAAAGAGGGAGGAAGAGAGGAAAGAAGGGAGGAAGAAAGGAAAGAAGAGAGGGAGAGAGGAAGGAAGGAAGGGAGGGAAGGAGGGAGGAAGTAAAGGAAGGAGGAAGAGAGGGAGAAAGGAAGGGAGGGAGAAAGAAAGGAAGGGAAGGAGCGAAGAAGGAAGGAAGGAAGGAAGAGAGGGAGGAAGAGAGGGAGAAAGGAAGGAAGGAAGGAAGAGAGGTAGGGAGGAAGGAAGGAAGGAAGGAAGAGAGGTAGGGAGGAAGGAAGGAAGGAAGGAAGAGAGGTAGGGAGGAAGGAAGGAAGGAAGGAAGGAAGGAAGGAAGGAAGGAAGGAAGGAAGGAAGGAAGGAAGGAAGGAAGGAAGGAAGGAAGGAAGGAAGGAAGGAAGGAAGGGAAAAAGAACAAGAGAGGGGAAAAGGGAAAGAGAGAGAGGGAGGGAAGAAAGAAGAATACAAGAATATCCTAAAAAATGGAAGTGGCAATAAGAACCAGCAACCTATGCTGTAACCAGGTAAGTAACAAAGATTTCTTTAGCCACAGAGGAATTGAATGATGGTGATGGCAGCAGTAAGCATGCAGCAGGATAGCCAAGATGGAGGATAAAAGCAGATGCTGGGGCAAAAGAAATAAAACTAGAAATAAGGGAAAGAATAGTTGATGCTGCCCTGGCTGCAGGACCCAGAGCAGCCGTACATTGCATTCACTGGTGGCATGTAATTTGCAGGGACTTTATGACTGAATTCTTGAATCTGTGAAATGGAGGGAAAAATGACACTCTCTAGAGGTTGATCTACATATCTTTCCTAACTAGGCCAAATTTGAGTTCTTTTTTTGTCATTTACATTTTGGTCATTTAAAAAAAATAGCTCTATAACAAGTTAAGGCATTTAGAACTATAGTAGTTGTTTGAAGGAGCATGTGGCCTTGAAAGGCATGAATCAAATTCTGTCATATACCCCCAGGGACTTCTGGGTAGGGGCCTAACAAGTTAATAGAGTTGTTATGGGGAAGCTTTCAAGATTGAAGTTATTTGGTGTGGGCACTGAGTTTCTGTAATGAATTACAGATTGTATTTTGGAGTCTCATATGAAATGTCTTTTATATTATATTGGGTGTGGAGGGGGATGCTAAGGAAGGGAGCTTTGGGCTAGTATGTTAGACTATAAACACCAGGGGAACAGCAAGGAACAACAAGTGTTTAATATGCAAGTGTTTATTAGGGATAAGCAGCTACTATGGCCTAGATATTGAAGGACCAACATGTATTAAAAGGTATGTATCCTCCCGAAAGACACTTTTCCCAGTGACTCTACACAATGCAAAGAAACCAAATTTAAAAATTTTCCACATGGTTTTTGACTCTCTTGGGGAGGGTGAGTTTTTCAGGAAAAAGGCCAAAACAGCTGCCTAATGTTACATAGTTCTTATTCTTAGAAAGATATTTAGAAAAGTGGGAACTTGAAAATTAAATGTTTTACTTCTCAACAGGATTTATTACAAACAATCTGAGGCATAACTCTAAAAAAGAAAAATAGACTATTAAAAATAAAGGGACAGGTGGGAAAATGAAACACCCTTCCCCTTTCATATTTTGAAGGCGTGGGCTTGAACTGAGGGATAAACTTGTTAATCATGCAGAAAAGTTAGAGAAAATAGATGATTTTTAAAAATAGAGGTGGTTGTTTAGGGATAGAGGTTTCTACTTACTTGAAGAGGAAGCCTTTAATCCAGTCTAGAATAATCTTCAGATATAATGGAAAAGTAAGACAGGGAAATGCTGGTGATTTCCAGAGAGCCCAAGGGGATATATTTTTGGAATTTTACACATGCATTAAGTGAAATGCCCTCAGGTTAGAGTATTCAAATGTTTTCAGGTGCTATACAGCAAATTTGGCAGCCCTAGAGCAGAAGGGAAAGATTCTCATGACTGAGAATTCTTCAACACTAAACTTATTCACATAGTCCTAGATCTTTGATAATGGGCCACCTGTTAGAATTATATTAACAAATAATTGCTTCTGTTCTCCAGCAGTTTCCTGAATATGGGCTCTTCTCCCTTTCACCTAAGTAGATTTTTAAGCTCCTTAATAATATCTGGGAGCACATTCACCAGATTCACTACAGAAAGCTTCTCAACAATAAGTCCATAAATCATTTTGTCCCTATGCAGAATTCTCCCCAGGGACATTAGAATCTGGTTTTGACTCTCAAGGCAGCAACCCATCCCTCTTCAAGAGAGATAGTGTAGTGTAGTGTAATAGGAAGAAAGCTGGCCTCAGAATCAGGAAAATAAACTTGTGTTCATATCCCCTCTTTGACATATACTGGCTATATAATCCTGGTCAAGTCACATAATCCCAGAATGACCAAGGCAACTCTTACCATTTGCAGTGCAGGTATAGATCTGCACTAGCAGAGTAAATGGGCTCCTTAAAAGATTTCTAGAGTCATTAAATCACCAATCAAAAAAAAAAAAGAAGTAATAATTAGCATTTATAGAGCATGTTAAGGTTGTTTTTTTTTTTTAATAAAAGCTTTTTATACAGATTATTCATGTAAGCTCATAGTAATTCAAACAGAAAGTAATCATAGGTATTATTATCCTGGTATTTACAGAGGAGAAAAATTGAGGTTAAAGAATTGGTTTCTATATTAGTCAACTCTCAGAGATGAGATCCACACTTAGATGTGCTTGTTCTACGTTTAGCATTTTCCATTTGGTCACACTACTTTTCTTTCAAAGCTAGGATCATGCCATCTGATTGTCTAAATGTTTCCTAGAGTGCTGGACATAATCCAAGGTATTACAGCAGTTATTCCACAATATTTGAACTCACATCAAAGTTAACAACCATCTCAAAATATCTCAGACAGGTATTCCACAAACAAAAGTGGGAAAAAGTACCCAAGTATTCAATTCTTTTTCCACTCCCCATACCTTAAATTACTTTTCATCATTCTGACTTGATTGTGGTTGGTATGTTTCATTATGTCCTTTCTGCCTGACAGTCAATCCGTCTATAAGCCCTGTTGCTTTTACTGAAAGAGTAGTTCTTGAATCTACTCCTCCCCATCCATTCCCATTTCCATCATACTGCTTCAAAGGCTTATCACCATTCACCTAGACCATAGTGATATTTTCCTAATCAGTCTCTTTATTTCCAAGCTCTCCTCCTACCCACTACACCCCCAGCATTTTCCAACACCATTGTATTAAACTTGTTAATGAAAAGTTTGCCATATAACTGTCCCACCCTCAAAGCTGTAATCATACTTTTGTGTAATCAGAGCTCCCATGGTATTCACCTTACCTCAAACATGATTTATTTTCCTAAATCCATTAGGACAACATGACATAGTGGCTAGGGTTCTAGGCTTGAATGTAGAAAGACCTAGTTTCCGACATGGGTGATCATGAGCCGTCTCAACTTTTTTAACCTCCCTAATTTGAGGAAGGTAGACTCATTGATTTCCATGAACTCTTCCAGGTCTAAATAAGGGATTTATGCATTCCCTTCCCCACATCTAAAGTATTTTACACATATAATGACTTTGTGAATGCTATTTATCCTTCAAGGTTCTACCACTTAGTTGTAACCTTTTCTATTTTTCTATATCCTAAAATGATTTGTTCTTTCTCTGAACTCAATACTTTCATCGTGTCTTAGCACACTGAACTTGGTACATGCAATTTCATGTTTATTTGCTCATACTTTATCTCCCTTACTAGATTATAAACTGCATGGGGGCAAGAGCTCTGTCTTTGACAGCACTTTATCCCCTTTAGTACTTATCACTTTTTAGTAACTCAATGTTAAATTTAATTCCTTTGAAAACTATCCTCATACCTAATGATGCCACAGGAACAGTGGAGGATCTCTGAGGATTGGGAACTCTCACTATGTTAGCTCCTTTAAGTGAAGCAGGTTACAACTGATGCATAACAGTACAATGGTTCTGAAACTTCTTGGTCTTGTGCCACTTTATGCTCAAAAAATATTGAGGAACACCAAAGAACTTTTGCATATGAGGGTTAGATCTATCGATATTTATTGTATGTGAAATGAAGGCATTTTAATATTATCAAAATAGTTTGACATCATGAACCATCTGAAAGATATAAGAAGTCTCCCGGTGTCACTGGATCATACTTTAAGAACTGGTCTATCTCCAACTACAATATCCTATGCTTGACGGTATGCTGACTCAATTATGCACAGAGGTATATTGAATACTCAAGTGGATCTCTGATCTTATGGTTGTAAGAGTTCTCTCATATAGCCAGGATCACAATAAAGATATACAATGCCATTTAAGTTTCCCAGGGCAAAAAAGAAGGGTCCAAAGCTTTATTTATCAAGGAATATCATTTCCCAAAAGATGACTGCTTTTCTAGTACAAATAAATTCAATTCCAATACTGCAAAGTGTAGCGAGCTGTCGTCTCTAGAAGCTGCTGGATCGCTCTCTAGGAAGAGATCTGCTGTGTCTACTCAAATCTTTAAGACAGATTCTTCTTCCTGTAACGAACCGTTGTCTCCAGGCAGTTGCTGTTAACTCTTGTCCAAAGAAGTGACTTCCCTTCCTGCAGAGAGCCCCGTCAAGCCTGATGCAATTCAGAGTCTTCTTCTGAATCCTGGCTCTGAATCTCCTCCAGCTCTTATCCTTCTCCAGGCCGATCTGCTCTCTGCGCCCAGTGCTGTCTCTTTTTATCCTCCCAGAGAATGGGCGTGGAATAATGCAAGGGCTTCTGGGAAGAACCACCCCAGCCAATGAGCTTTGCCCCCTCTATCAAGTCAACCTGAGTTCTCACCTTGTAATTGTCCAGACAACCTGAGTTCTCACTTAGTAATCCTAACAGCAAAGTATCTTGCAAGATCATCCAGACCAATCTTTATGCCAAATTGTCTTAGCTAGAGGAGAACCAATCTAGAGATTTAAAAATAATCCCAAAGAAATTCTAGCTTTCCATAAAAATTCTCAATAAAACACTCGTGTTGAGTATCCTATATTATTCAAAAATTTTCCCCATCTTTTAATTATGTCCATCACTTTTTCTTTATAAATAATCCTTTCTATGTGTTCAACAGAGAATTGATGGTGGCTTTCACATATAAATAGTACTGTGGCACTCCTTTTTTTTTTTTTTTTAAAGGTATCAACATAAGGAAGGTATTTCCATCAGAAGAATCCTGTTTATTTCACTGCCATACATATAATAAACCAAAAAACCCTAAATTCTTGCTGATTGCCTAATTGTCTAATGTGGATTGAGGAAGCAATTATTTTGGAATATGTCTCTAAAGATTTTGAAGTCAAATTTTTATCAGAATTGTCTAATGCAACTATTTCCTCCTCCCCATCCTTATTTTAGTTAGCCTGATTGTATTCCCACAGAACTTTTTTTTTTTTACAATTTTACTGACTCAAAATTATATTTTGTATTTTATAATCTGCTTTCCCTTGTCTTCTCACTCATTCATCCCTTACCATAGCTGAAAAGATATGAACATTCATTCTTTGATAATTTTTAGGTTGTGACCATTTATAGTTAATTGTTTTATATATTTGGAATTTATTTTGGTATATAGAGTAAACTGTTGATGTAAACCTACTTTTTGCTACATTACTTTCTAGTATTTCTATTTCTATCTAGGCGATAATCCCCTCACAAAGCAGTTTCTATTCTTCTATCTGATAAACACCAAAGTGCTTACTCATTCGTGTCTAGATCTTAGTTTATTTCACTGACCTACTTTTCATTTTTAAAAATAAATACCAAATAAATTAGAAAATTGCTACTTTACAGTATGATTTGAGATGTAATCATATTCATGCCTTCATTTCCATTTATTTTCATTATTTTTCTTGAAAAACTTGTCACATTTGTTCTTCCATGTGAATTTATTCTTTTGATGAGTTCTATAAAATATGCCTTTGGTATTTTGATTGGTATACTGCTAAATCTGAAGATTAATGAAAGAAATATCACTTTAATTTGACTAGTAGAGCCAGCCATGAACAATGAAGAGATCTCCAATTATTTAATTTTTCCTTTATAGATGTAATCATTTTTAGTTGCATTTTTAAAAGTCCTGTGAACATTTTGAGAAGTAAACTCCCCAAAATTTTATGAATTCCCTGAAGTGTGTCCGCCAGTTGTACACTGTATCCTTGACTCTCAAGATCACCTCTGGCTCCCATCACTGCTATTTGGCAAAGGGAGAGTTTGAGAAACAGGAGGAAGGGCTGCATTCTTTGACTTTCCATATGGGACCCATAATTAAGCCGTGGTTGAAAAACAAAAGACAACTGAACAGTAAGCAATATTCTACAGCAAGCCTGAAAATGCCAATCTTCAGTTAATAAATGGACTTCAAGAATTTGCTATCCTTTCCTGCTCACTTACAGGTGCTCTAATTCCATGGTAGAAAGACTCTTACTGTTCAACTTTTCAGGCAACTGCAAGTTCAAATATATTTTATAACATTTTCTTTCAGAACTCCCCTGTTCCCTTATTCAAACCATTTGCTTCAGCCAAGCTAATGTATCTAGGAGTTTTTCTTAGGCATTTATTTCTCTGTGGCCCTCTCACATCCCCTCAGGCCTGCAACAGCATCTTTTCCAATTATTTAAGTCTTAATCTTCCAGTAAGGCCCCATTCAAATTTCACTTTCTCTATAAAGCCTTCCCTCTTTAATGATCTCACCTTCATCTGACCTCCTACCGGACTGTACATGAGAAAGTTCAGGCACATAACAAAGGTAGATTTACGATATACTGATCAAGTGAGTTAACATAAAGTGCTCTGCAAATTGAGAGTATAATTTAATACTAGCTATTACTGTTGCTATTGTTTTCCATGTGTATTTATATACATATAGCACTTATGTAGCACTTTAAAGTTCACAAACTACTGTACATATGTATGTTATACAATATTTCATTTAACCAATATAAAATATCAACATATATGTGTGGTAAGGGGAAGGAGAGGCTGCACACACACATATTTGTATATATAATATTCCCACAAATAAATTGCAAGATACTTGAGAGCAGAGATTGTCATTTTCTTCCTTTTTTCCTACCAGAAGTGCTTAGCACGAGGATTAGTTGATATTGCTTTCTGAGGATCAATGGAGGAGGCACCTTCTTGTTTATGTTCCCTGCTTTGTAACGTAGCAAAGAAAGCGTCAAAATAAGAGACCGCCTTTTGCTTCGTATAATAAATGATACTTGTATTTCTATCATTTTTTCTGATTTTGTTGGTAACAACAAAATAAATGTATCTCTGAATGTGTGGAAGAGTGCGTGTGTATCTTACATACTAATATCATTTAATACTTTTAACTGATTTTGTCTGAATCTCCATTGTGTCTGTGCCTGTAATAATTATGTCTCCAGCAAATAAAAATATCTTAAAAAAAAAAAAACAAAACATTGGTGCTGTTCTCTTCAATTTTATTTAGTTGTTTTTTTTTTTTTTTTTTTTGCAGGGGGTGGGTGGGTACAAGAAATAAGTACTTTATTGCTATAGCTAACTTAAAAAAATTTTTTTTGAATAGTAAGAACAAAACTATACAGTTCTGCTTCATAACTTTTTTTATTCAATATACCTGTTTCTCTCTGGAATGGGATTTTAACTCTTGGTTTCAAATACATACATTTAAATCATCATAAGAAAAATATTTTACCCATATATTCTTAATTTTTTTTTATCATAATTTAATCCTTTTCTGATCCTCTTAAGGTGGTTGCATAATTTTATTATTTTTCTGGTTGATGTGAATATTCTACTAATCGTATTCCAAATGGAAAACTTCCTATCCATTTCTGGTAAGAGCATAATAATTATTTTATATGTATTGTTACAATATTTTTGACATTTCAGTTTTTGCATCAATATTTACTAGTAATATTGGCCTACAATTTTCCTTTACAGTTTTATCTTTTCCAGAATTGAGTGTCAAAATCATCTTTGTTGCATAAGAAGACTTGGAAATACAATGTTTTTCTCTGTCCTTAAAATATTATCTATGACTATTTGCTTTACTTATTCTTTAAAGATTTGGAACATTTCATTTGTAAATCTTTCTGAAGCTGTTGACTTTTTATGATATAGTCCAGCTGATTTCTCTTAATGAGACTGGTCTATTTGTGATATATATTTCCCATTATATCATTCTGGATATTTCATATTTTTGCAGATAGGCATATGTTTTATTTTCTCCAATTTGGGAGCATAAGGCTATATAGAGTAATTTCTGATAATTCTCCTAATTTCTTTTGCAATTATAGTAATCACTCCTCTCATTTCCAATTTTGCAATTTGAGTTTTTCTTTTTTATTATCTCTGCTAATTGTTTATCAATTTAATTGGCCTTAACAAAAACATCTCTTATTTTTCATTTCAATTGTCCTTTTGTTCTCCATTTTATTAATTTTTGTCCACATATCAATAACCTCTCTTCTGATTTTCTTTATTGCATCAGTTTATTCCTTTTGTAATTTCTCTAAATGCAGTCTCCACTCATTAAGTTCTCCTTTTTCTTGCTTGTTAATGTGGAGATTCAGTGCTATACATCTGTCTCTCTTCCACTGCTTTGGTTACATCCCATGTATTTTGATAGTATTTCAATTGTCATTATCATTAAGGTAATATGTTATCATTTTTATGATTCCTTCTTTAACTCAGCCATTGTGTAATGGTCTTTTTCTAATGTCCATGCAGATCTGTACTTTAGGTAGTTAGTATTGTTTGCTTGGAATTTGATTGGATTCCATTTCAATACTTAATTGACACATGATCTCTATGATGCAGGCACTACCTCAAATAGGGCAGACTACGCTCTATGAATTCAGCATCCTTGATTATTCATTTTCATGTCCTCTCACATTGAGATCTTCCCCTGAAGCCTTTTAACATTATGTGGGTACCAGAAGTCAATCTGTTCATGGGTAATCTGCCTATCTGACTCCAGAGCTATCTTGTATATCAAAGATAATATATTTTATGTTGCTTCTTTTACTTTTCATAATTAATATTATATTTAGCTCAAATATGCCTACCATGCTCTCCATTAAAATTTGGATAAGCATCATTTTCATTCATTAGAGACTGTGGTAATCCATGATTCATAATATCAGCAGAATATGGCTAGTGTTAAGAAAATAGATTTTTTTATTTCAAGAAGCAATACTAAATAGTACATGCAATACACACTGGTTTTTTTCATCTTGTTCTATTGTAGATATTGTTCATTGATCGTCTGCAGGTAGATATACTAAGGGGTCAGCTTTCTGGACTGCCTATCCAAATGCATATATTAGTCTAGACAATTGTTATTCTTAATCTACTTGTTTTTTTTCAAGATTGATTGTTAAGCCAAATTCTTTTTAGTGGCTGTGGACTTACTTGTGAGTCTAAAGTATTTCAGAGTTTTGATGCAATTAGCACCATTTATTTCATCTACCAATAGAAATATCTGGTTGATCTAGGGAGTAATTCTTGCATTTTTACTTTTCACATTTGTACTATCCACAATAGTGTAAATATCTCTGATTTACATCTCTGTTTTATGCTGTACTTAATATTGGTAATCAGAGAAATATCTGTTGAATACATTTCATCTTAACTGAACAGGCAGTTACTATGAACCAAGTATCTTCAGAATCATCACTGTTGTTGCAAGTTCATATTATTTTAACATATGCATAGAGGACATCTATTGGGAGGCGAGCCTTTAAAGGTACAACTTGTTTGGCCAAATTTTTATTATTAATATGCCATATCTTACTTATTCTACCCCATCTTCTCATTCCTGGTATGAAACCAACAGTATTAATAACACTTTTTTTAAACAAATAAAAAACACAATGCAACTTCGTTTTCTCCACAGCTTTAAATCAGATTATAAAGAGATTATTGCAGAGTATTACTTTTTTTTTTTTTTTTTAGGCTGGGGTTAAGTGACTTGCCCAGGGTCACACAGCTAGGATGTGTTAAGTGTCTGAGACCAGATTTAAACTCAGGTCCTCCTGAATCCAAGGCTGGTGCTCTATCCACCACGCCACCTAGCTGCTCTGGAATATTACTTTCAAAGCCACCTGTCCTACCCTAACTTTTATCTTTACATTCAATCTGATAATCCCAATTGCCTTTCGGAAGTCCAATCTTTCTTGAAGTCCAATAGATATCTTAAACTCAACACGTCCCAAAATGAACTCATTATCTTTCACTGTGATCCTCCTACCTATAGTAGGGCAGCTGAACCTTCCCAATTCATTAGTCTCACAATTTAGTAGTAATCCTTAAGTACTTACTCTATCACCTCCATATCTAATCTTTTATTAAGGCCTGTTAAATCACAGCTACTCAATTCATTCCCTTTTCTCCTCTGATCTTACCACGCCCTCATTACCTTATCCTAGATCATCCCAATAGACTGCTAGTGAGAATACCTCCTTAAGTCTTCCCCCACTCCTATCCCTTCAATCACCAAAGTGATTTTCCTAAAGCACAGGTCCAACCATGTCACTCCCTACTCAAAATCCAGTCTGAGTTCAGATCTCTATCACCTCCATATCAACAGTCAAATTTTCTGTTTGATATTCCAATCTTTCATAACCTAGCCTTCTTGTATCTTTCCAATCATTTTACATATACTACCTGCTATGCTATCTTCAATCCAATGTCAATGACTTCCTTGCTATCCTATAGACATGTCACTACCTCATTTGACTTCAGGCATTTTTTTCTGTCTGTCCAAGCTCTTCACTCTACCTATTGCCTTTCTTTTAAGGTCCAACTAAAATCCAATTTTTAGCAGAAAACCTTTCCAAACTCTTCTAATTCTAGGGCCTTATATTTCTTATTTATTTCCTGTCTATCCCATATGTAGCTTGTTTAAGTCAACAGCTCACACCATATGCCAACATCCATCAGATTTTCAAAACTGACAAGAAAATGGAAAATGACAAATGTTCGAGGAGCTGTGGGAAAACAGGTATATTAACACACATTTAGTGCAGCTGTGAATTAGTTCAGTCATTCTGAAAATATTTTAGATAGTTCTTGAATACAACTTAATTATGTATACACTTTGACCCACCAATAGCCTAAAGAGATAAAAATGGACCCATATGTAAAAAAAAAAAATTACTATGGCTCTTTTTGAAAAGAACTTGAAAGCAAAATCATGACTGTTGATGAGGAAAGGGCTAAAATAAATATGGTATATGTATGTAATGGAATATCATTATTCCATAAGAAATGATGAAAAGGATGGTTTCAGAGAAACTTGGGAAGATTTGAATAAACTGATGCAGAATGATGTCAGCAAAACCAAAAAATATGGGTTCAAATATTGTCTCTGACACTTATTTTTTGCTAGGGCAACTCATAACTTTGTGGAAATTCATTTTCCTCCAATAAGAAGGAAATAATGCCATTGCATAACCATATAATGAGATTCAAACTAGGATAATGTAAAGTGCTATTCAAAGTTTAAAGCAATAAAGAAATGTAAGTTATCATTAGGAAAATGAGGATTGGGAAATCTAAAATATACCTCACAGGCTTGATATTACTAAATGAAATGATGTGGGTGTTTTTGTTTTGTTTTGTTTTGTTTTTTTGTAAAAAATTAAAGGACCATTTAAATGTTAGCTGATTTTATTATATATTTAGCTCTGTATGTGTATACATGTATGTGCCTATCCAGTAACATGTTTGTGATAAAATATTCCTATGAATATTTTGATTGTATCTTTAATGGAATACAAAAGAATGGATAAAATAGAATTATGATTTTTCACCAACTCTGGGACTTTATGATTCATAGATTATGACTAACCTATAAACACTAGCAATAGGGCACATTTAGAAGGCAGTGTTCCAATAGTAACGCTGGAGCACAAGGCCCATCCCAATAGAGTATTGTTTTAGATGTGAAAGAACAAGCATGCTTTTCTCTGTTGCTCCTGTCAAGGTATTGAATTTTTGCCAATCAAATTCATTTACTGTGGTGGGTTAGACTTATTTAAAGCTAAAGAAATGCCATGATGAAACAGAGGGGGTGGAAATCTACACACTAAGTCTCCAGTCATCATGAATTCTGGTATTTTTAGTTCAAGTAAAAGAAATAATTGTCCATGAGACACAAGGCACATTTAATTGTTCAATATGTATATAAGGAAAGAGAGTTTAATATGTAAACTATAAATAACTCATACCTAGGAACATGAATTTCATATTTATTTTGTGACAATTTCTCATTTAGATTACAGTAAAATGAAGGGATTATAGATGACAGATGCCTAGCCAGTTAAGAGAAAGGGAGGAAGGGAGAAAGGGAAGAAGGGAGGAATAGATATAACATTTATTAATCACTTGCTGTATACTATGCTTGTGATTCTGTTAAGCCCTGGGAATATAAGTGAAAGCAAAGAAGAAAAGCAGTTCCTACTTCAAAGTAGCTTAAATTCAAAGTGAAGAAGATACAACAAAAAGAATACAGAAGAAGCAGTCTGGCAGGGATGAGATGGTGGGGGAGAGGAAGGTAGAAAAGCCCGGAGAACCAAGACACCAGTAGCATGGTTGAGGAGGATACTTCCTCAAATGGAGGTTCTGAATAAGACCTCACCAGAAGGAGATATCTCCAGCTTGAGAAAGCAGCTGGACTTAAAGTAGAAAATTCAAAAGCAGAGTTGAGTATGTGTGAATTATAGATAAGCTCATAGAATGCTAGATTATCAGAGTTTGAAGACACTTTAAAAAAGATTTAAGTTAACTCTTTCATTTTATACAGAAGACAGAAGCTTAGAAAGAATCATTATATAGACTCACCAAATAACCCTTTTGCCATGGAGAACTTTCAAAATATCAGATCTAGAGTCATTACTGTAACTTAACTGATAAATAGAGGTGATCTCAGAGGCATAAGAAACTGGTTCAAGTCCCAGCCTTTGAAATATATTGGTTCTGGGACCCTGACCAAATCGATCTACAAACAAAGCAGCTCCCTCAGCCTTAAGTAACAGAAAAAATGTTGATAGACATCAGGAGAAGTTGCTTCTTTGAGAGTTCCTTGTGTTAATAAAATCAAAGGTCTATTTTTTATGATTAAAACCACTCACACACAATTGAGCTTTTTGGTTACTGAAATGAGAGGTGTAGCTGGGGTTTGAAAATCTCATAACATTAGATCCTTTAAACCTGTTGATTGTTAAGTTCTTTCTATTAATACTTACTATATTTATTCTAGCCTATAGGGAAATTCAGTAAGGTATACTATGAGGAAAAACATATACACACACGCACATATATGCATACACATGTATATATATATATAAACATGTATGAATACACAAAATATACTGTATGAGGCAGTTAGGCAACTTAGTGGATAGGAGGCCTAACCTGAAATCAAATCTGGTCTTAGACATTTCATAGCAGTGTAAACCTGAATAACTCACTTAATCCTGTTTGCCTCAGTTTCCTCATCTATAAAATGAGTGAAGAAGGAAATGCCAAACCACTCTGGTATATTTGCAAAGAAAGTTCAAATGGAGTCATGAAGAGTGAGATATGGCTGAAAAATGGCTGGACATGAACAATCACAAAGTATGAGAAAAAGTAACACTGTTTTGACATGTCATGGAGGTGACCTTGTTTTCTGAAGGAAGTGATAGGAGAATACAAGCATGAGGCTATCTTCTCAAGATAGAAAAGACTCTTTGATTATGAACTTAGCAAGAGCTTTTGTGTTTTATCTAATAGCAAACTTAGTTAAATGAAAGGAGTTTCCTTAGTATAGGCAGACTACCAGGTGATGAATTGTTTTCTTAAAGAGGGGAAATTATTGATGGTGTTCATTTGACTCAGACACAATATGACCCAGGGTTTTGTATGGTCTATTTCTACTGACAAATGGTAGTAGAAGAATACTGTGGGAAAAGGGCAAAAGGGTCAAAAACATACAACTAGAAATATTCATTGAACAATTTGTATCATCTATTAGCAATTTTTGCTTTATGGCCATCAATTTGATATACTGTATACTAGAAGAACAAAACCACATCCCTACTGATCTTCTCACTAAAAATAAAACCAGAAGGCACCAGGTAGCCACAGCCCTATAGTGGAGAGCTTGTAAATCAGCTCCAAAGAAGTAAGGCAGCCAGGTGGCGCAGTGGATAGTTCATTGGACCTGGAGTCAGGAAACCTGATCTGTCCTTAGACACTTAATACTGTGTGATTCTGTTCAAGTTACTTAACCTATGCCTGCCTCAGTTTCCTCAAATATAAAATGTGAGTAATGACATCTATTATACAAGATTGTTATGAAGAAAAAATTAGATAATATTTATAAAACACTTAGCATAATGCTTGACACGTTGTAAATGCTTAATAAGAGCTTGTTTTCTTCCTTCAAAAAAAGTTGATATTACTTTCATTTGCAACAAATAACAAAAGAAACAATTTTTTGGTATGCTTGGTTACATCTCCTTGCATTGCTCATAATGGGCTTGAGTTAACAATGAAAATAACTACCTAAAGCATCAGAATGAATGATGAAATAGAGAAATTCCATGTAGATATTGACAAGATCTGCCAACAGTAATCAGCATATATTTCAAATATCTATGATTTTAATGTGAAAAGAGACATAGAATAAGATTGAAAAACAATTTTAAAAATTCACAACTATGTTTGAATATATGATTTGTCTATAGACAATGTCTATAGAATGTCTATATGTCTATAGAATTTTCAAACTCAAAAATACCTAAAAGTCACGATAATTTCTTTGAAAAGAACATTGAAAGCACTTACAATTAGGAACATTAACACATGAATTAACTATGTCTATACTATATAACTACAATAAGACAGAAAGCAACTGTTAATTCAGAATCTGATGTTCACATGCAGTCAGATGGTTGGGCAGTTAAAGCAAAAGTCAAAGTGAATACTTAGAAAAAAGTAATCAAATAAGAAAACACTGAGTAAGGTTAAAGTAAAAAGCTGCCTAATCATTTATGCAAAAAGCAATACAAAGTTAGATATGTTTGTCAAAAAAAAAAGTTTGGTAGAATTTAAAACAAAAGAATTTGCTACTGATAGCAAAATTTTCAAAATTCTAATTATAGGCAACATTGTGCTAACTTTGAATCCTCAAATACTGACCCTTCTGCATAGTTTAATGGAAACAATACTAGTTTTCACTTCAATGTACCTTTGTCCAAATACCAGTCTTGAAAATTTTATAATCAAATGGTTCTGAAAAATTTAGGACTCATTTTCCTCATCTATAAAATTAGACAATTGTACTAGATAAGGATTAAGATTCCTCCTAACTCTAAATCTGTGATCATCAGAGAAATGCATAACAATTGAAATGGGTGGTTGAACAAAGTACTGAAAGAAATAGAAATCGGATGGGGAAATGACATAGGTAGAGTGAGAAGGTAAAATTTCTCTTTCTAAAACAGGAGGAAAAGAAGAAACAACAGGTAATGATGCTATGAAGTTTTGAAATGTAGAAGAGAATATTGAAAGAGGTCATATATGCTTTATATTTTTGATCTTCATAAGATAAACAAGCAACTAACTTTTTACAAATGAAGAATCAATTAAAGCACTAAAGTGAGGAGAGGCTTGGTATTATTTATAATATGAGAAAAAAAGTAATCACTATTATTCTGAGGGTTCTTTTAATAATGACCAATAGTCTGGGAGTAATAATATGATATGATGATCATATAGCATAATATTAAATAATGATAATTATAGGATATGATATGAAATAATGATAGGGATTTCTCAAGATAGAGTAGGGGTTCTTAGCCTGGCATCCTTGAACTTTGTTTTTTTTTATTTTATTAATAGTTTTTATTTACCATATCTATGCATGGGTAATTTTACAACATTGACATTTGCCAACCTTTTGTTCTAATTTTTTCCCTCCTTCCCCCCCCCCAGATGGCAGGTTGACCAATACATGTTAAATATGTTAAAGTATAAATTAAATACAATACATGTATCCATGTCCAAACAGTTGTTTTGCTGTACAAAAAGAATCAGACTTTGAAATAGTGTACAATTAGCCTGTGAAGGATATAAAAAATGCAGGTGGACAAAAATAGAGGGATTGGGGATTCTATGTAGTGGTTCATAGTTATCTCCCAGAGTTCTTTTGCTGGGTGTAGCTGGTTCAGTTCATTACTGCTCTATTGGAGCTGATTTGGTTCATCTCATTGTTGAAAATGGCCACGTCCATCAGAATTGATCATCATATAGTATTGTTGTTGAAGTATACAATGATCTCCTGGTCTGCTTATTTCACTCAGCATCAGTTCTCCATGAACTTTGTTTTAAATATTTTAATGACTGTATTTCAATGTAAATAGATTATAATCATATGTATGCTATTTTCTTTAAAATAGTATACTAAGAATGGGCCCATGAGCTTAACTGACATAAATACACACACACACACACACACACACACACACACACACAATATGAAGGACCCCTCAAACAGAGAATTAGCAACTTAGTAAACTCAAAATGTGAGGAGATGACAGTTTCTAAAATGGATCAAGACAATGGTAGATCATGGGATCATGATCAGCTATATAGGCCAGATAGATGGGGAGAGTGATGATTTGACTAGGAGACAGAAGCCATACCGAGGGCAACAAGAAGGTTTAAAGTGAGAGGGCAAGGGCAGAAAGATAGGGTGTGATGGTCAAAGAGTTGAATTTCATTTTTCAAGGTCTCAGAGATAATGCAATGCCATAGGATGATAAGGCTTAAGGTAAGGCCAGCGTATTTCTAACTTGCAAGACAGAATCTGGAAAGTAGACAAAGAGATTGTTATCACTGAGGAGGATGAAGAATTGTGTGATAAAATTTTTAGAGCATTTGTCAAAATGGATATATAAGTTCTAGGATGATTGTAGAGATTATGATGGGCAGGAAAACTAATCCTTTTTCATAGGTAAAAAACTTGCCATAGAGCTTTGGCAAAATCAGGGAGGAGGGTAAGACCGTCAAGTTCTGCTACCTGTATTTCACTTGGCAAAAACGAGTACTTTGTGTAGATAAGAATTTACACATTTCTGAGGAATACCTTTCATTATTTTATATTATAGATAACTGAATTCCCCTTTCTCAAACACTGGGCAATAAATATTCTAAAACAGATCTAATTTGATGGCTTCCGACTAAGAAAAGCTCAGAAAGAATTCAATTCCTCTTTGAATATGTGAGGAAACAAAGACTTCTAAAGTTATTGTAAGATAATTTAACATAACATAGAACTTAACCAAAACATAATTACTGATTATTCTTTATCTCTTTAAAGAGTTGAGAAATTGCTTTGCCATACAGATTTTATCTTATTTGCAATTACTTGGTGATTATGTGTAATTTGGGAGTACCTCTCTATCATTAGGGAATGCCTTGCATAGCACACTTTTATTTTCCTGAAGATTTAGGAGAAAGGCAGATTATTTAGTATTTATATTATAGCTTGTATTTTAAGTGTTTTCTAATCCTCTAAAAAATCTTTACAAAATCATTTCACAATACCATCTTCCCCCAGATTATATAACTAAAGCAAAAACAGCCTAATTAATACCTTGCTACTAGGAAATCTCCATATATCACTTCTTATGCATGTACATGTGCATTACACAGAATAATATACTATATATATTTAATATATATACATAATTAAAACATAAACATGTAAAAATGTATATATACACATACCTACATAAGTATATTAACACAATGTATGTAAGATAATATGACATACAGAATAGAAAGCAGAGCCTCTGAGTCAGGAAGGCCTGGGATTGAATTTTGCTTTGATATATATATTGGCTGAAGGATACTGTATAATTTATTAACCTCTCAGTGTCCACAACTTTCTGACTATAAAGTGCAAACATTTGCTGATCAGCACTGATTCAGGGAATGCCTTTATTGGATACCCTATGCCAATGAAATCACAGGTCCATATTTATGTATCTACATATATACTACAGTGGCATGCAAATATCAAACCCAAATGATGTCAGAAATAAGAAATGAAATAATAATAATTAATAAACTTAGCTCTTATCATAGTGCCTGACACAATGTAGGTGCTTAATAAATACTTACTGAATGAAAGTAGGATAAGATTTACATTTCTATTGGAAGATTCAGTCATTTCTTTGAACTAAATATTTTGCTTCTATTACAGACTTTTTGAGCTTGTCAGGAAATGACAATCTCTTCAGACTTCCCTGGGTTTACATGAATTTTGCCCTGTTAGCAGATTGCCTGCAGCAACCTCTTAATGAAAGGAAGGGCTGAACTCTGAAGGCCTGCTGAAATGAAGTAAGACCTGGATAATGTCCGACCATAGGGAAAGATTCAAGGTGAGTCAAAATTGTTTTCTGCTAAACACTAACAAGGAAAGTAAGAGTTAAGTGTACCAGTAAGAGACAACAATTAGAATCTGATGGCTAAGTGACTATATTTGTTCCTCAGGTTTCATATTTCTTTAATTCTTACTGTCATTTTTATTTCACTTTGTAGAATTTTTAATAGTAAGTGATTAAATGCTGAGATAATTTTGAAAAAGAGGTGTTTATTCATGCAATCACAGCTAGCCCCATCTATAGAAAGTCTAATTATTTGTTCTAAGCAGTTAATTATTAAGGAGAACCATTCACCTAGTAGTAATTATCTCAAATCAGGTACAGGACTTATAAAGAAATAATCAGCCCCTATAGAGTTTGTCTTAACAACTCAAACTTATTAAATTATGGCATTTTGCTACAAAAAGAGATTTGCAGTGTAAAGCATTGGTACTTATAACCAATCCAATTAAAATGTGTTTAATAAATATCAACTCGTTTGTGTTTAATAAGCAATTTGTGTAAGCACAATTACACAGGACAAGGCATAGGATTTTACTTAATATAACCAGTGATTTACTTTGATATGTTAATTATAAGTAGACGTGAGCTTGTCAATCTTCCAAGTCCCACAATGTAAAAACTATTGACTTTTGAGTTAGTTTCTTCATGTATACAATGAAAGAATGACATGGCCTCCAAGAGTTTTTCCATCTCCTAAAACTATGATCCCAGTGAATAGTTTCATGGATCAATATCACCTAGGCAAAAGGGCTCTAATGAAGTGCCTTTGGGACCTACTTTTGATTCAATAATATTTTGTCCTAATAAAATTGAATATTTATTTAACAAAAGGCCCAGAAAACTTATAAAATTTTCAGATGACATGAAATCAAATTAACGCTGGATTAAGTAAAGTACTGAAATGGGAGATGACAGAGTTCAGATCAATGGGTTAAAAAAATAATTTCAAACTTAAAAGTGATATATGTAAAATTTTATACTTGTGTTAAAGTCATTTAACTTTACTGCTTTAATATAGAGGAAATGTGAATAACCAAAAATTCTTAGGAAAAAATATCTGTAGATTTCAGTGAGTTACAAAAGCTCAATATGAGTCAATGTAATAATTTGACAGTCAAAATAATTTAAATAACTTAATGTCAATATTGGCATTAAGAAAAAGGGGGGGTGTCAAAATAGAGTTTGAATCCCATGATCAGTGCTAGAACTACTTTTTAGTAAAGATACAAATAAGATGGAGTGCATCCAAATGAGAGTAAGACATATTGAGAAGGAGAAAATGCCATGTAAAGAACCGCTCAAGGCAATGAGGACATTTATCTTGGAAAAGAGAAGGCTTATGAAATCATGACAGTTCTTGTCAAGTATTTAAAAGCTTCTCAAGTCAAAGGACAGTTACACTTGTGTTGCTTGACTCCAGAGAATAAAATCTTAAACAATGAATAAAAGTAACAGAGAGGAGGCATCTTTGGGCTCAAAACTCAAAATCGGTTCTAAATGATTTGTTCAATCTTATACAGTTATCCTTTCCATAGCATGGGGGTTAGGGGAATTATATCCCTGTGATCTGAAAAATTCATGTAAATTTTTTGACCTTTCCTCCATACCAGAGAAGTCTGAGATTTTAATTTTTTTTTCCTCTTACATGGTGTTTATAGTACCTTATTGTATGTAAAACTTGGGTTAAGTATTAGGTTATAGGCTATGTGTTGTTTACTCTACTGAGTGTGTCACCTGTGGTTTTCTGAAAACTTCCCAAAATCCCATTTAATTTCTTATGCCAATTTATGATATAATGAAAGCACTATGGGAAAAGTTGCATTATGAAAGGGATAACTGTAATAGATAACCTAAGAAGATAACATAGCAACTAATTGGTTTTTTTAAATTATAGCTTTTTATATACATAATATATGCATAGGTAATTTTTCAACACTGACCCTTGCAAAAACTTCTGTTTCAACTTTTCCCTTCCTTCTCTCTACCCCACCATGGCAAGTTGGCACATACATGTTAAATATGTTAAATTATGTTAAGTACAATATATGAGCACATATTTATAGTTATTTTGTTACACAAGAAAGATTGGATTTAGAAAGAAGATAAAAATAACCTGAGAAGAAAAAACAAAAATGCAAGCAAACAGTAACAGAAAGAGTGGAAATGTTATGTTGTGATCCAAACTCCTTTCCCAGTGTTCTTTCCCTGGGTGTAGCTGGTTCTGTTCACACTGATCAATTGGAACTGATTTGGATCCTCTCATTGTTGAAGATATCCACTTCCATCAGAATACATCTTCATACAGTATCATTGTTGAAGTGTATAATGATTTCCTGGTTCTGTTCCTTTCACTCAGCATCAGTTGATGTAAGTCTCTCCAAGCCTCTCTGTATTCATCCTGCTGGTCATTTCTTACAGAACAGTAATATTCCATAGCATTCATACATCATAATTTATTCAGCCAATCTCCAATTTGTGGGTATCCATTCATTTTCCAGTTTCTAGCCACTACAAAAAGGGCTGCCACAAACATTTTTGCACATACGGGTCCCTTTCTCTTAAGATCTCTTTGGGATATAAGCCTAATAGAAACACACAGCAACTAAGTGTTGCAGTAGATGCAGGGCTGGACCTGAAGTCAGGAAGACTCATCTTCCTGAGTTCAAACCCACAATCAGACACTTACTAGCTTTGTCACCTTGGGCAAATAATTCGTCCTTCTTTGGTTCAGTTTTTTCATCTGTAAAGTGCTATGCAAAAGAAAATGACATGTCCAACATCTTTGACAAGAAAACCCCAAAAGGGATCATGAAGAGTTGAATTTGAGTAAAAAATGACCTAACAAGAAGACAAAAGGTAGCCCCTCACAAGTGGTTTTAAACCACTGACTGAAGATTTTGTTGAGAATGTTCTTGGATAGGTCTAGATAAAACTAGATGACCTCTAAGATCCTCCCTAACACTAACACCAGCTAACATTAGCATCGATCAGTAGTCAATGAGGCAAAATGGTAGGGTACAAAGAGTAGTGGAATTGGGGTCATAGTCCCTTGCTTAAAATCCTCACTGTGCTTGCTACTTATATCTAGGTAATCTAGGGTAAACCACTTCATTTTTATGGGTCTCAGTTTCCTCACTTTTCAAATGAGGGGAGTTGGATTTGTCGATTTTCCGGTGTTTTCCTGACCCAAATCCTCCATTCCTGAGAATAAAATACAACTTTACCTGGGACACCAGTCCAAGCCTCTCCTTTCCTATTCTTGCATTTATGAGATCCTAATGAAAAGTGTCAGTGTGGTAAATTCCCATCGCTGCTTTTTAGTAACCATTGTGAGACCAGAGAACACTGTATTCATCAATTCAGTAAATCACATAGATGCGAAGCTAAACCGCTTCTTGCATCATGAAAACACATGAAGATTGATCACAGAATTAGACTGTCCTCCCAATAATGCCCTCAGCTGATCCAATACTTTATGTGGCTGATTTAGAAGCTCAGGCTGAAATATAGATGGGAGCAGTCTAGGTATTGTTGTTCCAAACAGCTCCAGAATCCATGTTGTTCAGGGAGGAGAAAGTAGATTTTTAAAATTGTTCATACTGGTAGCGTGGCTCACCTGAATGAGATATAGCCTACCCCAATTCCACAATCAATCAGCAGTAGCTGTGGACACCTATAATTAGATTATAAAATCATAACTGTAGTCATTTTACGTCTGTTGGCATAATTACATCAGCATGCTAATGTCCTTTTAATGGTATCTAATGATGTAATAAGAAATAATGGAATTTATTTGACAGCTACATAACCATTAACAAAACAGATTAAGCGTAACTAGCACTTCCATAAAAATGTGGGCAGCACCTAAAAGTGGCAGCTACCATGTTGGCTCCCCCCACTCAAACGATGATGTAATTTTACAAGGATCCTGATGTTGCTGATCATTCTCACTATGGGTTTGCTGTTGTTCAATTGTTTCAGTAAGCACTGATTCTTCAGGATCCCATTTGGGGTTTTCTTAGCAAAGATAATGGAGTAGTTTATGATGTCCTTCTTCAGCTCATTTTTCAGAACTGAAACAGAATTAAGTGACTTGCCCAGGGTCACACAGCTAGTAAGTATCTGAGGCTGGATTTGAATTTAGGAAGATGAGTCTTCCTAATTCCAGGCTTGAATCTCAAACCACTATTTATATCATCTAAATTCCCTTGAAACAGAAAGTATGAAATGCTTTCTGTGAATCAATTTGATGAATCAAGTATTTACAGAATTCCTCCTATGTGCTCTGCAGAGTAAGAGATGATGTGGATGCACTTGAGAATCTAATCCATTTTCCTTATTCTTCAAGGGCTTAAATTTAAACACAACAAACTGAGGGGGAGAAAGCAGCACAGAATGGAGTACTAAATTGGTGTAAGTCTTTGAAAATAAGGGATTTAGATAAGAAAAGCCCCATGGAAGCTAGAGCACATGAGACTTCGTGGTCTTTTTTTTTTCTTTTTGAGAGTGGGTTTCCCTATCTTGCTGAGGCTGGAGGTGTAGCAGATGTTCATGGCCTCCAAACTATGACCTGGACCAGTTTACCACTCTAACAATCTTGGGCCCCCTTTTCCTAAGAGTTTGTCATATTGGAGCTAGGCTTAGTGCAGTCCCTTGAGTGACAGCTCAGTGCAGCTCAGCCCTCCCAAAGTAAAGCCATCTTTTAACCTCAGCCTTCCTGGTAGCAGACATTACAGGCATGAGTCATCATTCCCTGCTTAATGTGTATCTTGAAGGCCAGGCTTAATAAGGGAAGGAAAGTAAAGAGGACAAGAAAATCAAAATAAATGAAGGCAGGAAGGCACAGGACTCTAAATACACATGGCATATGCAGTGAACTAATGAGGTCAGCTTGGTTAATGTAAAAGGGATGAGTTGGGTTATTATCAAAGGCTTTGAAAGGCTGATTTGGCCTTTAGTTTTCTTACTTTACAGGAAAGAGGGAGCTACTGAAGGTTAATGATCATGGGTAAAATATGATCAAAGTGTTTAAGGCTCGAAGATGAGGCTCACAGCTGTTTCATTGGGAAAGCTCAGGGTTTAACTCTTAGGAAGGATTATCAGGAATCACCACTGTACACAGCAGTAAAATCTGCTCAACAACTTGAGAAACACTAGTCAAGAATGTATTCCAAAGTAATCTTTAGGAAATGGGGAAAGGACTACAATAGAGAAATAAGTGCTTGGAACGAAGGATAAGAGGAGGAAAGGAAAGTGAGGATGTGCAAGTAATGGCCCCGACTCCCTCCAAAAGTAGCTCCCCTACTTTTTGCCATGGTATCCAGAATAGTCACTATTCCTTAAAAGTGAGGAGAGGGGATGGACTGAACAGAGTTAAAGGATGCCCTGAGCAGGCAAGGGTACATGCGTGAGGACATTGGAGGAAAACAAAATAGGAAAGGAAGTTTCTGAAAGGAGACATGGGAGGATCATAAAGACCGATTTTGCTCACTTTCTAATTTCCTGCCCTGGGTCTAGCTCTATAAAAACCCCATTAGATTGCTAACTGTTACTGCTAAGCCCACTTCCTAAGACCACCTTAGAGACTAATGTGAATATTCATTCTCTAGCCTGGCCTTCTACCTGAAAGTTTTTTCTAGCCTTTAAAGAGTTAAAATTGTTCCTAAATGGATCCCCTTTGCACATGACTGTGCTGTGACCTGCATCTAGGAAAATATAATGTTCTTCAACTCCAGTTCTCACAAATGAAAAATAATTGGATCTTTATGAGGGAAACCAAGGCATACAGAAGGGGCAATGGGAAGGACTAAGGCCATCCCAAGTTGAACAGCAACAGCATAAAGGTCACCCATACACTTAAATCACTGAATTCTATCTACTCTAAAATCACCACAGTGGGGTTTGTTCCACAGGAATGAAATGAAAATTCAGTGTTACAGCTCCTGAATAGCTGAGGAGGTTTTATTCAAACCCAGTTCTGTTTTTTTTCCTCTACTATCTAGTGTTTTTAGGCAGTAATAATATCATCTGAATATGTTTAGTCATCCCCAAAGTGGTTCTGGGCTGTTCCTTGATGGATAACTTGGATTTTTGCTCAATTCAATTGACTCTCACAAAGTCCTTATTTTTAATTAAGGCCTCTTTTATAGGAAACGTGATGTTTGGAGGTAAAGGGTGGGGCTGTGAGGGGGCCAGGTATTGATTTTCTCTTGACTGTGATGAGACATCTGGAGTGAGTGATTGACTTTTTTCCTCCATAGTAATTGCTAGCCAGATTAAGAGGGTGAGATGGAGCTGTGAACAGAGTTTCCAGAGCAAGGACAAGGATGAGGCTTAATTAACCTTACTCATGTACAGTGTGTTATTTCATTCTGGGCCCAAAGTTGATCCATAATGGCTTAACCTGGAATACAATCCACTCATAGACTTTGATGGTTACCTTGAAGACTGGATCAGAGGGGATACTGCTGTTCTCTCTTCATTCATTAAGTATTTAGTTAGCAATTGCTATGTTCTAAATTCTCAGAAGGATGAGAAAGAAATATTTGGCCTGATCCTTGGTTTCCAGGAAGGGATTATATAGTTAGAAATAAATTATATACAAATGTAAAGACAGATGGTAAGCACCCAGTGGTCAGGGGTGATATTCTATCCATTGCTGATTGACACATGGTGCTGTGCACATGGCAAGGGCTCAATATACAAGGAATAATGTTATAAAACAATAATAATAGTTGATATTTGTGTAACACTTTAAAGTTTATAAATACTATACATAATCTTTTCAATATGTAATCATATGTAGTAGACATGTATGTAGAAAAAACACACAGATATACATTATATACATGCACATATATGTGCACATGTGTATATATGTTTTGTATTACACATACATGCAGATATATTACCTTTAGAGACTGTATATATATTTTATATGTATGCATATTTGCATATGCAGATATTTATATACATGTTACTAGAACCTCACACGAATTCTTCAGGTAGGTTCCTTTAGTGAGGCACAGCAATCCAAAGTCATATTATTTGTCTAGGGTGACATTCTTAACCTGGAGTCCATCAATTTGCTTTTTAGGTGTTTTGAATAACTATATTTAACATAATAGATTGCCTTTATAATCTTATGTATTTTACTTTAGTCATTTAAAAATATTATTCTGAAAAGGGGGCCATAGGTTTATGAGTTCCAAAAGGATTGATGATAAAATATCAATTCTTGGTCTAGGGTTATAGAGTTGGTAAGTAATAGAGCCTAGTAGTCAGTCAGTGAGCCAACAAGCATTTATTAAGTGCCAACTATAAACAAGATCCTGGATCAGATGCCCCTCATCTTTCCTTTCAGGGTCTCCTTACACATACTGTCTCTCTTCTTCTTTCTTTACTTCTGAATCCTCACATTCACACTTGGCAGCCTAACTCTCTATCACACCAACTCCCTTCTCTACTTCTTAACAATAACAACAACAAAAAAAAGGCAATGCAACAACAACTACCAATCCCTGTTCATAGTCTAATAAGGTAGACCTACATAAACAACTTTACACAAATATACTATATAAATGCTAAAATGAAAATAATCAATAGCCTCTGATCTACTGTGCCACACAAAATGCTTAAATATAGGGTAGTGCCACAGAACTATTGAATACGGTATTCTGGATTCCAGTCCAAGCCAATTATGCCCCTATTATGTAGAAGCCACTGGGATGTAAAGACAAAAAAAAAAAATCTCTGTCCCCAATGAGCTTATGTTCTGCCTGAGAAGTTGTGGGAGTGAAATAAAACATATAAAAGATAAATAAGCACATGTCCATATAAGGAGGGAAAGAACATTTTAACTGGGAGGATCAGGAAAGGCTTTCCATAGTAAATGAGAAATGTGCCAGGACAAAAGCTAGAGATCTGGGAGGCAGAGGTGAAGAGGATATGCATTGTTGGCCTGGGTAACAGTTTTACAAAAGTTCAGAGGAAGGAGAAAAAATGATGACTGAATGAATACATTACTAAATCAGTCATTTTAGCTAGAACATGGATTATATTGCCCAAACTTTCCTATTTCTATGGATGTATTACTTTTCTATCTTCCTCTAAGCCCTTAGAAAGGACTTCTTAATCCCCGCCTCCTCTCCCTTAATGCATCACGCCTCCAACCACCACACAATCTGTTACTATGTTCTCTTCATTCCACTTTTGCAATATCTTCTTTTTTATGGTCATTAACTAGTTCAGACTCTTTTTACTATTTACCTGGTCCAGTATTTCCTACTTTGTCTCTCTGTCTCAAGTCTTTCTACAATCTGGTAAAGGCTGACCTTTACCAGATTAATCTTTTTTTGTTGTTGTTGTTGTTGTTGACTGTCCTTCTCTCTTCTGCTCAAAAAGCATTTGCAACTCCCTGCTGTCCCCTGAATGAAATCCAAACCTCATATACTTGCATCCAAGTATCCTATAATCTGGTTGGTTCCAACATGCTTTTTCATATTTATGTCACATTTTTGTAAACTTGTCAACTATAATAGTATTATTTGTGCTCATATTATACCAATAAGGTTGTACATTACCTTAGAGTGGGGGATATCCTTATCCTTTTTTTTTGTATACACCATAATATTTAAAGCAGTGCCTTGTACAAAATAGGCACTGGAACCATAACACTGATATGAATACTGGCTTGTGTCAATTAGACAAAGATGTATACATATACAGTGGATGTACTCAAAATCAGTTTAATTTTTGGAGAAAATATTCCATCTGGTATGTATATACATATATGCATGCATGAACACAATATATGGATTATGTATGTATGTATATGTATACACACAATATATGGGTGTATATGTATGTGTGTGTACAGATTTATGTGTGCATATATATAATGTTATGTTGTCTCCTTGTATTGGAATGCAAGATCCATAAGGGTAGGAACTGTCTTTGATGATTTTGTAATTATATCTATGGTGATTAGCACAATGTTTGACATCTCATAAGCATTTAATAAATGATTTTAAGTTCATGAATAAATGTGTATTGATGTTGAAGTAGCAATTATTAAATACAAAATACAATACATACTATAAGAATTCAAGAAAGAAGACAAATATAAATCCTTCCAGCAGAATGTAAATTCTCTTCAAGATGGGGACTACAATTTGATAAATGTTTGTCAGATTAGATTGATCATTTGGGTTAATCCAAGGGTTGAATAAGGTTGATTTGCAAAGAAAAGGACCCTGAGAATGAATAATTTATATAAAAATAAAGAGGTAAATGGGAATTTTAAGGAAGAGAAGAAAAATGAGATCAGAAAAAGAACAAACCTAATATCAGAGTCAGAGAAGCATAGCGTGTTCATCTCAAAGCAAAGAGAATGGCTGATCTGGCATCAGCATGCCTCCAAATACTTTCCAAACCTGCTTTCATGAAGTATGTCACACTGATTGTGAGTTAGCCTACCTAGTATTATCCACACTAGACAAAAAAAATTTAAATCAGAGCACAAAACAGGATAGGTGGTAATTCTTTGGCTATTGCTCTTCATTTTGACTTGCTTATCCCTATCTCTAATAAACATTTCAACCATTATCATAGAGTTTCTTCATAACTGGATTCTTGAGTCCTATTGTTATGGAGCTCTACTGTCTAATTTCCTGGTACTTTAATTCCATATAGACATTTGGCCTCTTATCTTTCTCTTGTTCTTACATTTTATTCCCCTTCACACTTTATTATTTAGCTACATTCCTCTACAAGATGTGGCTCTCATAGAACACTTCATTTCCTGACTCCATACATTTACTTGGCTCTTCTGTTCCCTCTGACTCCTAGCCTTCCTGTTTTTCTTTAAGATTCAGTTCAAATCTTTCTGGAAGAGATTTTGTCGTCACCATTCCCAGCTTCCCTTCTCTCGCTCTTGGTGCCTTCCCTCTAAAATTGCCTTCCATTTATACAATTTTCTACATGCTTCTTTGTATGTTCATTTCCTCATTAGAATTTGAGATCCTTGGGATCAAGGGCTAATTTTTTTGTTCTTGTTATATTTTATTATGTTTTTATCATTTTTCCAAATACATGTAAAAATAGTTTATAAAATCTAATGTTACAATTTTTTCTCCTTCCCCCTCTCCTCCCTTCTTCCCTAGACAGCAAGCAATCCAATATAGGTTGAACATGTGCAATTCTTCTAAACATATTTCCATATTTATCATGGTGCACTAGAAAAAACAGATCAAAAGGGAAAAAATGAAAAAGAAAAAAAAGAAGCAAGCAAACAACAAAAAAAGATGAAAATCCTATGATTTGATCTACATTAGTCTCCATAGTGGTCATTCTATATGTGGATGGCTCTTTCCATCATAAGTCTATTGGAACTGCCTTGAATCATCTCATTGTGGAAAAAAGCCAAGAAGGACTATTTTTGAATCCTTTCCTTGTATTCCAATACTTAGCATGGTATAAACTGCCACACAGTAAATGAATAATAAGTACTATCTGACTGACTTTTAACTGTTTCTTCATGCTATGTTAATCTTTATTAACCTTAGACTTGGGCTAACTACTTAGAAATCTGGGGCCTGCCTGGCTCACAAAGTTACAGTAAGGAAAGTTTTCTGAAAACCTCAAAACACAATGTGAATCATTATTAGTTCTTCCTGCTTGTGCATGTTTCCCATATGTTGATCTTAATTCCTTCCATGGGATCATGGTATTTATGCACCGTTCTCTAATGTCTGAGCTTTTGTCCACTACCTCTTGTTATGCTTCAATCCTTCAGTGTTCATTAGACTTTCTTGGTCCAACTGTGATGACTTCTTCAGGCTTGATGCTGCCAAGACCCAGCATAGTTAAAGGGGTCCTACTGGGGAGTAAATGAGAAGACACTTCACACTTCACAGGATTCCTGGGAGGAGTAGGAGTCATCACCCTGAATACCAATTATCGTGGTACATTCTGCAGATGTAAAAGGTGTCAGTAATTGGATCTTTACTGACCTCATGATGTAATCGGAGAGTTGCTTCTTAAAAAAAAAAATTCCCAATATTAGCATTTTGAATATTTTTTTCTGATGTTTTGTTTGTTCTGTTTTGTTTTGGTAAACATAAAACATAAGACATGGAATAACTTCAACTTCCTATTCTTTGCATTGTGGATAGATGGAATTTTACTGGAGCTAGTAAATTAAGTGGAAAGTCAGTAAAATGAAGAAGAGAGTAAACACTTTTGCTGAGAAAGAGAAAAAAATGCCAGTGAAGAATTAGAGACTTGTCATGTTTCAAACATGACAATTCCATCTAAAAGCAAAAAAGGACATGAATATAGGACTACTGATAAAGAATGACTAATATGATAAGTTTAACTAAATCATAAAATCTATCAACAATATCTCTTTTGTTGGGTTGCTTTCAGTTTTCTAGTGAGAAGAGCATATCCAATTTTTGTTACATATTCAATTCAAAGGAGAATTCATTTACAAAAAGGAACATCTCTTATAATTGTGTAATAGATAAAATCCTTTAGTAAATATAAAGCAATTTGGAGGCTTAAGTGGATTTTTTCTATGATACACCCCCTTTTTCCAAAACAAAGTCAAATTAAAACATCATCTGAAGATCAAAAGATGCAATAATAACAATTTTCAGAATATATTTAGGTCTGCCATACCTAAAAATTATATTGATGACATTATCAATATCCAAACTGACTTGAATTGGGAAGAATTACCAAGCAAGTCATCAGGGAATCATTACAACAGCTATAGTCATTACTATTGCATAAAAAAATCAGTGTAACACTATGATCCATTTTGGCACAAGGTTAGCTGTTCAAGAACTCCCTTTTGCCTCTCTCAAAAAATTCCCATATGCACAAACCCACAAAATCTCATTATGAGGAATACTCATTCATAAAAGGTCCATTAAAAGAAGCCAGATGGTAAGAGAGCAAGACTCAGGACGATTTTTTTTTCATTAGGCATTTGCTGTTTTCTAAAGTCCTTTATGAGGACCACCTATGGGAGGGACTAATTACAAAATTAGAAAATTACCATTAAAAGGTCAAGTGGCTTGTCTTTTGTTGAGCAGTTACAAAGTATCAGGACAGAACTTGAATCCAGGCCTTCTGACTTCAAGGCCAGCTTGAGAACAATTGTGGTATACTGACTCTCAGGACACATAGAAAGTAGTCAATAAAAGCTTAATGAGTTATTAACTGGCATGTAGAAATATATACTTAGAGATTTAAGTGGCCACAGTACTAACCCTTCCATAATCCTGGGAAAGATAAGTCACATTCTTAGACTCCTTTTTGGCAAAGATAATCTCTCCATTGTTCCAGTTTTTGAGAGAAAATATGTCTTACTTTAATCCCTACTAAACAATATTCCTGAAGTGGTCTTCTGGCTCAAATTTAGATTCAGGAGTTTTAGAGAATTGTATTAGTTCTCTTGGGCTATGAGGAAAGAATTTGTTTCTATAGTAGCGAAATACATGGTCTGCAAAATTCAACATTTCCAAAGAAGTCCAGCTTAGAAAGAATGAATGACCAAGTATAAGAGCAGAATGTGATTCTCTAACCACTTATATAACCATGATAACAGCATAAACCCAGAAGGTAGGAAGATTCAATTCTCTGCCATGATGTCACTTGGGCTTATAATCTGGAAGCAGTACTTTTTGATTGTGCCCTTTGAAAAAAAAAGGAAGCACACAAGAGTATGGCAAAGCCACATCTAGGAGTATAAAAAGCATGAAATCATAGAAAGAGCATACTGATGAAGACCTTAGAGATTCTAGCTCTAAAGCTGGAAAAGCACCTTAGAGGCTATTTAGCCCATTCTCTTCCTTGTGGCTAATGATGAAGATAAAATCTAGATGTATGTCATAGAGGGTAGTTCCTCATGCTCTATCCCTTCAAAGTCATCCATTTTCTAAGGTCTGACCTTCTATAAGTTTAAGTAAAAAAGGGAGAGAGATACAGTCAGAGAGAGAGATGGAGGAAGAAAAGGAGGAGAAAGGAAGGAGAAGAGAGCAGAGCAGAGAAAAGAGCAACAAAGACAGAGAGAGAAACAGAAGAACAGAAAAAGGAGAGAAGAAGGGAAGAGAAAAGAGAAGAACAGAGTTAGAGAGGAGGGAGGAGAGTGGAAAAGTGGAAGGGAGGGGGAGAGAGAACTGCATTCAGAAATAGGAGATTTGTATTCAAGTCCTAGTTCTGTCAGTTAGATAAATTGAGTTTGAATTCCAGGTTTGCCATTTATTGCCCTTGTGAATTTGACTATGGCATTAAGCCACTGAGATTCTCAGGTTTCCTCATCAGTAAAATATGCATGAGACTAATTCATCTTTGATATGCTTCTATGTGTTCATGTGACTGTTTGTGTCCATCCTTTTAGAACTTCTTTCCAACTTCAGATTCTCTAGGAAGCCTCCCACCATGGATTTCTCCTGATTCTTCTTTCTCCCTTTCCTATTCACAATCCCCTCAGCACTTATATGCTTGGGTAATTTTACATTACACATGTTTCTCTCTTCGTTTCCTGGGTAAACACCCTGTTTTCCAGATAGTTTGTAAGATCTTAAAGAAAAAGAATCAGCTCAAATCTTTTATATGTTCACTAGTGACAAGTCAAGGGCTGAGTAGCCCCAAAGGCTTTAATAAATGGTTACTGGCTGCCGTCTTTTCATCCATCTCATTTCATACCTTTTAGCCTAGTTATCTTTCCTTTTGGAGATTATTCCAGATGTTTCATAATTAAACTCAGGTTTCACTTACTATTTAAATAACTTACCCTGAACTACTGGGATTTTCCTCTTTACTCCTTACCAAACAGATTCTCTTTAATATAATTAAAAAAAAAAAAAAACCCTCTAGCACTGGGCTTTTCTCTCATGCTTTGATTTGTGAAACTGACTGCAGTGTGATGCAAGGATACAATCAAAAGATGTCCCCCTCCTTCAGGTACCTACCTGACATCCACAATGGTGGCAGGGGGCAACTTCAATAGATATTCCAGAGCCTTGATCAACTTCTTCCCCTTCTCCACACTCAGAGGGCTGTTGAAGGGAAGCAAAAAGGGAAGGGGTTGGGGGGAGAGAGAAAAAAAATCACATTGTTACAAAACTGGAACTCATCAATACTTGAGAGGCTAAGAGTCCCCAAAGAGTTATCACCTTGGCCTCTTAGACTCTGAAAGCCACCACTGCTACTGTATTCCTGTCACATAGTGATCATGATATCAGGGGAATTGGGATCAGGTGCTTCTTCAGGCATGATGAATCACCTGAATTTTCCAGCAATAAGACAAACAATAAGGTGCAAATGGAATTGTTAGGAAGTGTAATGGGCCTATGATGCAGCAACTGGCTCATCTCAGCCTTCAATAAAAAATATAATAAAGGGGGTGGGGAGGGGAGGGAAGAAAGGGAAAGGAAGGAGAAGGCTGGGAGCCCAAGATAGAAACAAATGCTGAAAGTCAAATTGCAGGGCTGGGTATCAAATGGACAAGGCAAAAGCATATTTTTAAATTCATTAGTGTCTGAAATGAATCCTCGCTTGCTGAAAGGACACCCAAATATTACGTATTTAAGAGTAAACAATAGAAATAGACAGATGAGACCAGGAAGGGAGATTCAAAAGGATCAGAGGTGTATATGTCTGTGTATTGTAATGACACAATGGCCTTATATTCTGTAACTCACATAAAGACCATATTTACATAAATAGAACAGCTTTATTGTGCTGAAGCTGGGGTGCAATCAAGTCTCTAATATAAATGCATCATTCCCATTAATAAGCCACAAGCAGTCTTACAAATAAAAAAAAACTTTAAAGGTTCAGGTGCCATATAACAGATTGCTCAAGTGAAGAGGATAATCATTTGGGAAGGAAGGATCACTTTGGTTAAAAAAAAGAGAGAGATTATTTTTGTACAGGTATTAATTACAGAATTTAATCTATATTATTAGTAAAAAAAACAATATGGAGGGCTGGAAAAATATAAGGGGAGATGCCACCATATTATCTATTTTATAGTCAATCTATTAGTTCAGTTTTATGATAGTGAGAATAAAAAATAATTGGTGACATTATGGTGCAATGAATAGGGAAGAGAAAAAGGAGCATTTATATATCACTTACTATGTGCCAGGAATATGTGCTAAGATTTGTTTTACAAATATCCCATTTGATCCTCCCAGCAAACCGGGTCAGTGGGTATGATCATTATTCTTATTTTATAGTTGGGAAAACTGAGCAAGGAGAAGTTAGATCACTTGGCCAGGATCGCAGAGCTATTGAATGTGTGAGCCTACATTTGAATTCATGTCTTCCTGACTTCAGGTCCACCACTCTATTCACTGCACCAACAGCTGCATTCATGATAATGGGCTAAATTAAGAATCCAGAAGACCCCACTGAAAAAAATAACGTCTCATGAATAAAAGTTCTGCCTCAGATACTGCTAGTCACATCATTCTGGGCAAATCACTTAACCTGAAGTGTCTCTCTAAGATTTAAATACTGACAATAGCTGGCAAAGGAAATCTGCACATGAGGAATTCATCAAAATAACAGATCTTCCATATAGCTTGTTTTGTCCATCAAGTGGTTAATTGCATATGACTTTTAATAATGAAAAGAATGCAGTATACCTATATTGATAGCTGCCTTACAAGTTATCTTCCACCAATGCATCCCCACTAATTAATTATCTAACAGATATTTATGGAACATTGTATAGTCAGTACTGAGGTGCTCAGAATGGGAAGAGCAAGGTATGGACCTTAACCTTTAAAAGCTTTAAATTCAACTGATGAGTGAGGCTCATGCAATTGTGAATGATGTAAGAAAATGTATAATTAGGTGTCAATTATTGTAAGGTAGGCATTTTATTCCTCTCTGGCTCTTCTTGATCCTATTTGGGCTTTTCTGACAGAGATATGAAGTGGTTTGCCATTTCCTGTTCCAACTCATTTTACAAATGAGGAAACTGAAATAAACAGGGATAAATGACTTGCTCAAGGTCACACAGTTATCTGAAGCTAAATCTGAACTGAAGAAGATGAGATTCCTGAATCCAGGCCTGGTCCTCTATCTTCTGCACCATCTAGCTGCCTGACACAAAACAGACATTTAGTGTTTACTGATTGACTGATTTTCTTTGACTTTGGAAAAGAGATACTTCTCATTTTAAAAAAGTGAACTCCTTAACATATCTCTCCCCATTGCCCTATTCCTACTTGCTCTACATTCACATCTTCAGCCTTCCCATGTTGGATAACTCCAACTACAAGCTTCGTTTCTCTCTTAACCTATGATCATACACTTCTGACATCACAAAATGGCTGCTAGCTATTTCTACCTATCCTCATTGAACCTCAAATTCAATATATTTAAAACCAAAGTGATTCATTGTCTCTACAAAACCAGGTCCTATTAATCTATGGTAACACCATTCTCTAATTCTCCAACCTTGAAATCTTGAGTTAATATTTGAAAAACCTTTCTCTTCCCTTCTTGATTCCAAGTCAAAATTCTATTAATTCTGCCTCCAAAATTTCTCTTGCATTTCATCCTACACTTGCAAGAGTATAGTATGTAATTTTAGTTCTTAAGAAATATTTGTTAAGTAAAATACATATATGAGATATCTCTTGGAGGAAAGCCTCTAACCCCTTAAAACTTTGGAAGATAGGCTGGATTGCATGTTTCAGTCAGCAGAAAAAGAAAATTAAACTTAACATTTTTGCTTGTAGATAGAAAAGATAGTCAAGAGAACGATTTTTTTTTCAATGAATGAGATTTCATCAAAATTTAAAACTGGAAGACACATCAAAGACTGTCAGATCATCCAGCTTTAGCAATGATGAAATTTCTAGGAACAGAATAGGCCATCTCTTTGTCGAAAACTGTGGGAAAGAAAAAGAAAATAAGGCATGATGATAAAAGTTTTTGAGATGTAGGATAAAGGGAAAGATTAAATTTATGCAAAGTAGCTATTTCCTTTATAAAGTAAGAAGCAAGGTTCTTTCTTCAAAAAAAAGGTAGAGAGGGTGGTATAGGAAAAAAGAGAGGAATAGGGCAATGGGGAGGGATAGGTTGGGGAGTTCACTTTCTTAAAATGAGAAGCATCTCTTTTCCAATGTAGCGAACACCACAGATTTCCAAACAAGAAAGAAAAGATTGCCATGTAATAGTGAGAGCCCAGTTAATATATATCAACATCAGTTTGTGGTAGATACAACTGTCATGGTTTTAACATTTCCTCCAGAAGCAGTCAGTTGTTGACAGAAGCAATATGAGAAGACATGCCTTCTGACTTTCATTCCTGTGCTCCTTCCTATTCCCCAATTATGGCTGAGAAGTTACAGTTCGTTGTTTTTTTCTACATAACTATTTTTCAAATAACTATCTCTTTAAGTAACTGGGATCTTCTGTTTTTCTAGGTAATTGTGGGGGGGAAGGAAAAAACTTCAACTATAACTTTTGTGTTTTTGTCATCATTTCATGCTTTGTCTGTTCAGATACTATGGTTCATCACTTTTTTTCTTTCATCAACTTATACAGTGCCCCAAGGATATCTGCATTTAAATCAAATCTGATTGGGACATAAAACATTCCATAGTCTATCACATTCCCATAGTCCCAACCCCAAATACTCTAGGGACTCCCTGTCACACAAACAGATGTAACCCCACAGGCCATGTATACCTTGGTATTTTGTAAGGATTATAAAGAAGATGTACCTGTCTAATAATCAAAAGATTTGAGCATTTTAGTAGGCGAAATATAGCACAGAGCATAGCATGGAAAGGGTTTGTGAGAACTCTGCATTCTTGCCAAGTAGCATGAAAATGGAGTAGTCAGTGATACAAAGAAGAATGTGTTAATTAGGGACACTGTGTTTTAACTGCAAAAATCTGATTTTAGATTTTTATTGCATTTATGAGACACATAGACTATTGACTGTGATAACATTGTAAGGCTTAAAATAAAGGAATTTTTTTTTAATGTACCTGAAAATTGTTTTTATTTTTTCCCTTTTAACCCTACACATAAACATTATATTATGCAGACAGAGGCTCTCTCAGATAGAGTTACTATCTTCATTTCAAGTTGCATGTCCCCTCATTTTCATTCATGAACCTCTCTCCATTCCAATGAAGTTTGACCAGTCTTCTGACGTATTTGGTTCCTGCCATTCAATCCACCAATCCAATATAATAACAACTTATTAAGATCCTGTTTTGCATAAGATCCCATGATTACTTGTGAGGAATTCAAGAACAAAATGAAAAACAGTCTTTTCTCTCCAGAAATTTCTCCTCCTTCATTGAGGTGATATAAAATGCAAATCAATAAGCCAAGGAAGAAAAGATAACTAATTACCAAAAAGAAAAGTTATTGACACTAGAACGTACCAATAAATGAATTTAGACAATGGTAAGAGAGAAATGTAAGGCAAAATGTAAAGCCATGTAGCTTTACAATAGCATAGAGAAAAGAAACTGAAGGCTGAGTTTGGGAAATAAAAAGTGAGTCAGTATAAAATATGGGAAAGAAATTAGCACATAATAGGCCTGGAAAGGTAGGCTAAATTTTGACACACGTTAAATTTCAACCTAAAATTCCTATTTTTTACTAGAGATAAAAAGGAATTGACGGATTTTCTTCAACCATACAGTGACATTGTCAGACTTGCAATGAGAAGATTATTTAAGGAACTATATGGAGAAGGCCTGCAGAAGAGAAAGAATGAAAACATGGAGTTCAATTAGCAGGGTTTTGTATCAGTCCAAGTTAAAAGAAAATGGGAGCCTTGTTTAAGAGATATTCTTGTACTCTAAGCTATAGGGGCAGACATGAAATATGTAGTGAATGTAGAAGCAGCATGATTTGGTAACTGATTAGATATTGGGGGAAGGAAAGGATAGAAGCAAGATTGATTCCAAGATTTTGAGCCTAAGATAAAAGGAAGGATAGGGAAAAGGATGCTCTTGAAAAAGAGAAATGTGGAAGAAGGATGAATTTAGCTGGAAAGAGAATGAGTTCTATTTTGATTATGTTAAGTTCAAGATGCATTATGGACAAATGATGAAAGATGTAAACAAATGATTGGTGCTGTGGGTCTATGAGTGATAATCACATAGGGATGGATTTATAGCTTTGCATGCAGATTATTTGCACAGAGATAATTGAATCCATGAAACTCAGTGACTGAATCAAGAGGCGTGCAAAGAAATAGCAGAAAATATCCAAAGACATTCCCATTTTTGGTGGAGAGAACATGGATGATGATTTTGAAACAAAGATCAGACACTAATCAAACAAGTAGGAAGAAAATTAGAGAATGCCATATATTGCAAATCCAGATCGGTGAAAATATCCAGAAGGAAGGGATGTTAGCAAGAAGATACTGCCAAGAAGACTAGAATGAGAGCTGAGAAAAAAATTGTAAATTTAATAATTGCTAAGCTGGTTACCTTGGGGAGAGCATTTTCAGATGAGTGGTAATGTTGAAGGTCAAACTATAAGGGGGAGAGGAGTAAGAAAAAGAGGAAGTGGAGGCTTTTCTGATATTTTGAACACTAAAATGAAAAGAGAGGTAGAATGACAGCTTGAGGAGATAATAGGGTCCACATGCGCTAGTTTTAATCATGCTATACTCAGACATGTCTGTAGGACATTTCCAATCCCATCTATTCAAATATGATCCCATCTTCAACATCCAACTTCAATCCCAATAAAAAATTATAATAAAAAAATATATGGCTTCTGTCAAACCTCTCCAGTCTTTTCCAACCTACAATCATTTCTCTATTCTCTTATTATATATTACTGCCATCTACTGTCAAACATCCTTTGCTAGGAATAGGGAACTGAAGGTATAGTCCACTGTTACAATTCAGATAGGGAGTTTGTGGCTAATTTTTACCATAGCACTCATGATAACTGAACCTTCAGATTTTGGTACTCTCTCTGTATGCGCTCTGAAGCAGTTCTTCAGAATAATAAAAATATCTATGATCACCCGCATATCACCAATAGTGATGCAAGATGTAAAAAATTAAGAACAGTATGTCATGAGTTTTTGTAATTCCACTTTCCAGTAACAACAAGTCTCATTTATGTTTCTACTCTACTTACTAACACCATCCATTCTTTTGTACAACTATGAAGAGATTTTACCCGGCTCCCCCAAAATACTTTGACAGAGGCAAATTGATCACTAGTTCCTTGAACTGCAACTTACTGATAGGAATGATTAAGGGAAACCTCTCTGACACTTCTAAACTCATAACTCAGATAGTATTCACTTGGTGTTTAGCTTTTAATAGCAATCGAATTGTCATTTGATACTTAAAATGAGAGTGTGATTTGGGCATGGATGCATGAATTTACCAGAAAGACTACCAGCTCTGTCATACCCCTTAGTATGATTAACTGAAGCTCCAGAGTAACAAATTTATTCTCTGTAATCCAAATATAAATTAGGACTTGAACTATTCCTGATAACTGACATGTGAAGTAACAAAAGAAATATATTTACTCTAAAGGAAAACATTAGTTTAGCTGGCTGGATAAAGCATTGGAGTATGATTCACAAAAGAGCAAAAATAGCCTTGAGTTTATGAGCAGTCCTACACAAAAAGATATTAACACTAGCCAATAACCATACCCCCTCCATGAGGGTCCAGATAGAAGTTGATAAATGCAAGAAATTACAGCAAAGGAGTCGAATTTGAAAAACCCAATGATCGTATACTTACATTTGCTACCCCTTATCCAGGTTTGGATGTGCCTGCATAGTCATAAGAAAGATCTACCAAATGTTATCCAAACTTATTACCCTTTTCAGACGATGGGTTCATATAAAAACAAGAAAATATTGGGCATATGTCTGTAAAAAATGTAAATTCCTCCTTGTTGCTGACTCTCCTACATTTACTTATATATTTCTGATTAATGGACAAATCGAAAATAATCCTATGGATACTTGGACATGAGAGAGGTAAGAGATGGAAGTTTTCAGTATGCATATGTACACATATAAAATATATACATATATCTTGATCCTGTCCTATAATTCCAATGCAATGGTAAATTCTAGGTGTGAGATTCTCTAATTTAAATCATCATAGAAGAAAATATAGAAGCATATTTCTTCCAAACACTGTCATATTCTAGATAAAGAATCTGAGATCTGGGGAAATTATATGATTTGCTAAAAGCCATATATATTGGAATCATTAGAAATAAGATGTGAATGCAGGATCTTGGATTCAAGAGTCGATGTTCTTTCTACCACAGTATCACCAATTCTCTCATAATATATTGTTTAAGAGTTGTCTAGGCCATTAAAAAGTTAGGTAATTATGCCCATAGTCAACCAGCTAATAATGATAAGAAAGAAGACTTAGACTCAGCCTTTTCTGATTTTAAGTCTAATTATCTTTATTGCCATACTTTCTCTCTATTTTCATATGGAGGTACACATATACAGTGGATTATATATTTCAAAAGCCCGTGTAGACATATAATAAACATAGAGGAGATAATTTAGAACTTAGAATTAGAGGTCCTGAATTTTGAGTCCTCACAATGCCATTTATATAACCTTAATCAAATCATTAAACTTTTTTGTGCCTCACTTCCCTAATCTATCAGATGAAGAGGGCAAATTAGATAACTACTGAGAATAAATTAATTATTCTGAGTCTATGTATGTATATGTTATAAGCTGTATAGGGAAGGGAGAAGGGAAGACATACAGAGAGAGAAGTGGAAATGGGGAGAGCAAATAATAATGAAAGAATATGTCATATAAAAAGAAGAACAAAGTCATATATGTAAGTCAGGCAGTGTTAAATTACCTAAGAAGATGGCAATTAGGAAAGCAAAAACAAAAGAAAATATAATTTCCCCATGTCCTTTAATATTGTTCTTATTCCTTACTTTAAAACTTTTTTTAAACCTAAACTATAATATATAATGATTAAGAACTAGTATCTATTAAAGATTTCTTTTTTAATCTGTAGACCCACATGAGGTCAGTGAGGCAGAGCAAATTTTAAAAGATTTAATTGTTGGCTGACAGAAAAAGAAATTAATGTATCTTTTCCCCTAACTAGTTTGTTAGTGAAAAATAGAATTTGAAGGCTAAAGGAAAAATATCATGTCAAATTCTTCATATATAACTTTTTAGTCAATCTCTTGCATAATTTTCCAACTGAAAACTAAAGGGATTACTTTTAAGTGATTTCATTTCTTGAAAGTGGTTAGAAAAATGGCAATTCAAATTGTTTCATTTTCTTCAGATTTCACTGGGATATAAATATTTCTTCTCAATGAGTAGATAATGTCAGATAAAGTCCTATCCTGTCAGAATATTCTTCATTTGGGCAGGGGCAGATAATGATTTATTTTAGCTAATGTGATAGAACTGACTCAGCATCCATGACTCTGTGGTATTACAACAGTCCTAAATCATACTTCAAAGATATGTTTTGTATAAAAAGAATGCTTGGTGCTCAGTGGTTGTGATGAACCATCAGGGGCAAAGCACCAACTGGATCAAGGAAGGGGATTTGAAGAGTATTGGCCAATCAAACAGAAAGACAAGGTCATATGGGAAATTCTGATTTGAGGGAGACTCTCCTGTTGCTTCAAGTCCACTTCTGAGAATGAAAATAGAAGGAATTTGAGTTGATGAATAATATTAAAGAATCTAGAAATAGAGGAAATTTTTATAGTGGGAACCAGGGCAATGGGTTAGGATATCTTAAAATCCAGAGAAGAGAGGAATTAGAAGGTGAGCTTACAACTCAGTCACTAGTGAGTCACAAGTTACTGGTGCAATGGGGTAAAACACAGACTCTAGTTTGGGTGAATCCATTTATATACTCAGCATTTTATTTTCCACAAATTTTTTATGTACAAATAGTACTGCCCTGGGACTGCATCTCTGCAATCCTCAGCCCTTTTCAGATGGCAGAGTACAGATAATGTTTAAAGCATGAATAACACCAAGGTTTGGACAGTGTAGGGGTGGAAGCATTTCTTACGTACTTCCTTTGAGACCTTTTCTAAATCGTTAGATGAGAACTAACACAGCCAACTGTGAGTTAGTATCCAAGAGTAGCTTGGCTAGAGCACAAGCCTGGTCAACACAAACAATTAAGCCATATGTAATGGGATCAGTTTTTCTCTTTTCAAATTTTCTGAGATTCTTTTGGCAGCCACAGTGTGGAAGCTGAAGACGTGTATCCTCAGTCCCTGTTTACCTCAGTTATAGCCCCCTCATTGGACTCTTTAGTCAGACCTTTTGGCCCAAAAGCTTTCTTCCTTCTGGTCTAAGCCCCAAATGACCAGCGGCAGTGAGTTGCCAAGCTCTGAACTTCCATGGACTGAGAACTTGAGATAATACAACTGCTCTTTCTTTCTCTTCTTCCCTCAAGTCCCCAAGACTTTCACATACATATTTCATTCCTCCTTACTATTTAAAAATTGCAAGTTTCTGATATTATTGTTTCTTTTTTTTTCCTCCTCCCACCCCCCCCTTTTTTTCTTCCAGTAAGGCTTTAAGGGGAAGCTTTTATAATGTACAGAAAGCAAGTCAGAATGGGTCAGTCATAGCAGATTAGAAAGGCGGTTTGGGGGACACGAAATGTTATGCCTAGGGAAACTAAACCTTGAGACTGCTAAAATCTTAAAATGAAAAGACCATGAACTGAATTTTGATTGGGATCTGGGATAGTTCTGGTAGGAGTCCTATCTGTAGAATGGCCCTGGAAATACACTGATATTCTATTTCAGTTTGTAAAGGAAGGAGGCAAGCAACAGTGAATAGGAGTGGGGTTCACACTGTTTCTAGAGGAGCAATTATGGCTGCTTCCTCATTTGGTAGGCTAGGAGAAGGATGATAGTCAGCCATTTTAGAGGAAATAATCACGTCACACACCTCCTCAGACCTATTGTCATCACCTCCCTTGCTTAAGGAATTGCAATGATTACTACCTTCAGGGTTATTAAATACATCTTCCCATTTTCTACCCTTCCAGGTTTCTTACACCTTATTCCCCTTCTTGTATACCAGGACCTGCTTGATCTTCTTGGAATAAGACACTTTCTTCCATTTTTGGCTTTTATGATCCTTATTCCCCAGGTCCACATTATCTTACCCCCCTTAGGTTTCTTGGCTTACTTCAAGCCAGCTCAAATCTCACTTTCCACCAAAGGTCTTTCCTGGTCCTCCCAACTGGTAACTAGTATTGCATGTACTGAGATATGTGTATGTTGCTTCCATCAGAATATATTCTCCTTGAACAACAACGTATAAACAATAACAATGCTGTAAAGACAAGCAACTTTGAAAAACTTATAGAATCAACACAATGGAACCTACCAGAGGACTTATGAAGCAATATGTTTTTGATGTTTTTCATGATGTCATTTGGTGTTTTCTTGGTAGGGATACTGGAAGAGTTTGCCAATTCCTTCTTCTGCTCATTTTACAGATGAAGAAACTGAGGCAAATAAGGTGAAATTTGACCAGTCTGACAGCTAGTATAAGTGTCTGAAGGCAGATTTCAATTCAGGGAGATGAGCCTTCCAGGCTCTAGGTCTAATACTCTTAAGTACACCTAGCTGCCCCTGATGTAACCCATCTCCAGAGGGTAATAAAATTGGAGAGTAGACTAAATTTTATGTATATGTATATAAATATGTACATATATGCACATAATATGATAGATGAATATATATTTAGATATGGCTAATGTAAAAATGTATTTGCTGACTAAACATATTTGAATGTTTTTGTTTTTTGTTTTTTTTGGCTCTCTTAATGGATAGAAGAAGAGTCAGAATGGAATAAACTGAAAATAAAATAAAACTGAATGGTAAAAACATAAATACAGAATACATTTTTCTTAGTAAAAGGAATTGAGTCTGCTCCCCCTTTCTTTTGTACCCAGAGTTTAGCATAGTACCGGCCACATACCAAGTATTTAATAAATGTTTGTTGACTAAGAAGATGAAGAGCACATGTCAACTTTTCTGGGTGCTTTAAACACTCAGAAAAATATAGATCAAATCATGACTTCAGAAGACTAAAGCTGGAACCATGATGGCCACTTCTTGGCACACTAGAGGCAAAGAATGAGATATATTTTTAGATAGGACCAACATATTAATTTGTTTTTCTTCATTATTCTTATTATAATGGAGGACTTCAAGAGGAGGTGATGGAAAGAGCTGTGGGTTAGTTAAAATGATTAAAAAAGCATAACAGAATATTTATAAAATACACAAAAAAGAGAAGAAAGAAGTTCAGAAAGGAATATAGACCAAAAAAGCAATTTTACTCTTATTATATTAAATCCAATATGCTTTAAAATACATCAATCTATATAAATAAGAAATTTTGTTTTGTATATAATATCCCTTTCTGTCTTTATATCTTGAAATATTGATGTTTTTGATGTTTGCTAAGTTAATAATGCAAAAAGAAATTTCTTTTTAAAAGAAAGATAAGGTTAAGTCTAGAGTTAGAGTAAAAGGGAAAAGAAGAGGTAGATGGTGATGTTGACAGCAAGATGATTACCAAGCAGAAAAGAGATTATTCTATTCCATCAAGTTTTGGATGTATAAACCTAAACGTTGAGGAAAATAAACATGTTAACACCATTTTAAAAAAGAGATTACTAAAACATCCATAATCTGGCTATGAAGAATCAGCCAATTGAGGCAAAGCAAATGGTAAAGTAAAATTTCTCCCCATGGCTCATGAAAGAGATAAAGAAATTTACCTAAATCTGAAGAGAGTTTGGAAGTTTCTCTTACATTTTCTTTTCTCCTCACCAGAGATGGAGATATACAGAAGTTCCACAGGATGGAGGAAGATTTGTGTGCTCAGTTTGAATGGAGAGCTGTGCCAATGGTTTCCCTGACTACACTCTCTTAGATACTTTCCCTGTGATTGTCATCTTGGTCAAAATGCCCTAGGCACAGTCCTTACTTAAAGCTTCTCAGAATTGAATATTATTCTTTCAGTGGGAATTCCACTTATTTTAATAAGTGCATTTTATATACCAAAAGATTATTATGGCTAAAATAAGTAGGAAAATGCTTTGAAAAATTAAAAGTGCTATATAAAATCAAGATATTGTGATCACACACAAAGCAGGAATACAGTCCATTAATTTACAAAACACTGGTATACCCATACCTGGACGACAGCATAACAGTGGTCATTACTGCTCCTCAAGACAGATAGAGTAGAGCTAACAAATTTCAGAGAAACACTAGACAGCAGATCATAACATAGAAATTTTAATATGAAAATGACCTAAGATGAGGGCTTTTCATTCTGAAAGGATGATGATTGAGAGGGGAATAAGATGAGACGGATGGCTAGGGGGAGCATGGCTACATTCACCATTTCTTGGAACACTATACTCAGGTTAACTTATTAAAGCTTAAAAGTTTTACTATAATATAAAATGGGAGGAAATATAACACTACACCGTGAGTATCACATTGGTGAAGTGCATGATTCCAATAATAGGTCTAGGAAAGAATTTTAGAGTACAAACCCCTCCTTTTACAAATGAGGAAACTAAGAAGCAATGAGTGACTTCCAATTTTGGCTTTATTATGTTCCAGTTTTGGAACTTAGGCAATCCACTTAGACTTTCTGGGCCTCGTTTTCTCCATATGGGAAAGTAGTTAGACTAGAAACTAGTTGATGCTGGAAACTGAAATTTTCATACTCCTTTGTAACACAAATACCCCTCTTTGTTGTAATGGCTTTCAAACTGATGGTTAGGTTTAGACTAGGAGAATAAGAGAATTGGAATAGAGTTAAAGGAGTTATAGGAAAATTGGAACAAATATGTCTGAAAGGACATCTCTTCTAAAGAACATCTCTGGAATCCAAAGAACAAGGCCATGTTTGTAGAAAGACCCATCCATAAAGAGACAACTGAGCTTTAGCCCCATGCCCTATAAATTAGGAAGATACTAGAAAATATAAAAAGCATCGGCAGCTTTAATAACCTGCACGCAGCTGTATTTGGCAGACTCTATGTAGTAGATTTGCAAGGATGGTTCATGTAGTGACATTAGGTTGGAAATTAGGGGAGAGTGGCAGTAGAGACCAATGAAGTGTGAACATTTACTCTAGCTAATTGCTGCTTACTAAATCTTATTCCCTTACCCTCTCTTCCATAGGTACCTTTTTTTTTTTCTTTTGGAATTTCTACTGACTGCTCAAAGATCCCTGGGGGAGATCTAGGATTACCAAGAGGGTAAGGAGGAGAGAAAATTAAGCCCTTGGGGGAAAAATCTTTTTAAAAAAATATATTTTGGCTTCAGTATTAGCTATGGAATAAAGTGTGAGTGTTGAGTACAAAAATAAGAAACACGCTGCTGGGATTTCATGCAGTATTATATTTCAGTTCTGTTTTTCTAGGTTTGAAAAGGTTTGAACTGGTTACAGAGAGATGCTCTATTAAAATATAGGACAGTGAATATAAAATATTTCATTTCAGCTCCAAGAAACAACACATTACTTAGTAGTGACCTTTAGGTAAGATGAAGAATATTACTTGAGGGACTTTGGAGATGGTGCAAATACCAAAATAAAAAGACAGTTTAAAAAAATGATTCCTATTATTATTATTTATTTGATGTACATGATCAATTGTTAGACATCATTCTTACTTTAGTGGTTAAGTTAAATCTTGACTGTATGTTGAGAATGATAGCAAACTAGGAAGTCAGCATGACCTAATTTTCCATGATGACTGAGTAGCACTAAACTCCTCATCTGGGACATGTTACCCTAGGAGAATTAAAAGCATTTCTTTTGCATAAGGCCTTTATTTTAAGGGGTGGGAGTAGCTTGAGAATTGACTATGTGACCCTTGAAGGGAAATAGAAGCTTGAAGTGGCCCTAGGAGAAGAAGACTCAGTGTCAACTGTATGGATACACAAATGAGACAGGATATGCAGGGATACTAATAAACCACAAGATCAATAATCAAATCCACATAAATTAAAGGAATGATAGATTTATAGCCTAAAGCAAAACTGTCTGTGAAATATTATCCTGTAGGCTGGCACCATCCTTATTTCATCACCCAATCATTCACCCCAGCCATGTCCTTGCCAATTTAGTTGCTATTATTCCCTCTGGACTAATCAATCACCTAAGAACTAGGTGACTTTAATGTACTCTACTTTGGAACCCTCAGCTTGAGACCATGTTATTCTGATTGGTAAATCTTCCAGCACAAACACAAAGAACCCACTGATTCTAACTTGTGAACACAATGCTTCACTTCACATCTGATTACGTGCTCTCTCTGACACACATTCCCTACTACTACCCTTTTTGCTTCCCATTATTTGCTCAGAGAACAGTAATCACATTGATACTACCATTATTGCTGGAAGGGGCCTGTCTATTGACTGTTCTATAGCTCCCCTCATTCTTCCTGAGACTCCTCAAACCAACCTCTTCCTAGGTTACCTCTCCCTTCGTATATGCTGGCAGAGACTTTTGCATTTGTATTCTCATAATTTAGTGTGATACTTTTCATAGCACAGGGACTTAATAAGAACTTTTGATTCATTTAGCTTAACCTTTTAATATAATCTTATTTCTCACTATTCTCCTACAGACAATATTTTTGACATTCAAACCAAGCTTCTCACTATGGCAAATGGAGCTTCCTATTCCTATCTCGATTGTAATTTTTAAGAAATTGTTTTCCTCGGTGACCTTTTGTATCTCCTTTTCCATTTGGCCACTTTTTCTTTTTAAGGCATTTTTCTACTCATTAGCTTTTTGTATTTCCTTTTGCACCATTCTCAATTATTTTCCTAATTTTTCTTCTCTCTCTCTCACTTGATTTTCAAAATCCTTTTGGAGTTCTTCCAGACTCTAAGACCAATTCTTATTTTCCTTGAAGGCTTTGGATGTAGGAGCTATGGTTTTGTTATCTTTATCTGAGTGTGTTTTGATATTCCTTATTAGAATCATTATTTAAAGACGTTTGAAATGGCCTCAGGGAGAGATTAGGAGTTCTTGCCTTTATTCCACCATCTTGCCTCCACCTCCCTCTATTCCTATCTCTGTGACTTGTTCAGTTTGTTTTCCTCATAAAGAATGTTCTTGTTTAATCCCAAAATTTATTTGAATACTGTTTGTCTGTTAAAGTCCAATCTTAAAGAAAATCTTCTTCAACTATTCAAGTCCATAATAAATCTCTCTTCAGAGGCTCAACACTTTAGACCAGAAGGAACTTTACTTTTCTTAAGTCATTTTCAGCCTTGTCTGATTATTCATGACCCACTTTGGGGTTTTTATGGCAGAGATACTGGAGTGATTTGACATTACCTTTTCTAGCTCATTTTATGGATGAGGAAACTGAGGTAAATGGTAAATTGACTTGCCTGGGGTCATAGAGCTAATAAGTGTCTGAGGCCAGACTGGAACTCAGGAACATGAGTCTTCTTGATTTTTGCACCAGTGCTCTATTCTCTGTGCCACTAGCTGCCCAGAAGGGACCTTATGGGTCACCAATTGTGGTCAGAAACTCAAGCCTGGACAGTTCCTATGATTTCCCTAAGGCCACAGAGAGAATAAATGGTAGTCAGAATCTAAGCTCTAATCCTCTGACTTCAAACACAGCTTTCTTGTATTTATAGAGAATCTCATAAGATTTAGTAATTAATTATTCTCTGTTTTATACACACACAGATAAATCTCACTCAGAAGAATATAAATTTCACAGAGAAATGGATCTTATTTCTCACATATACAAATATGTAAAATATGTGAAAGCATGCATATGAGTATAGGTGCAATATAGATACATATACATGTATATATTACACATTTAATATGTGTTTGTGTATATACATATGCATATGCACATATCAGTTATACATATATATGCATCCATGCATAGGATGTATAGATGTTCATGTACCAATATACACTGCATGTATATATTCATATACACATGTATATACACACATATGTATTTATGCATACATTTGTGCATAACATTGTCCAAAGCCACTTCTACAATAACAGACAGAGAAGATGGTTTCAACAAATATTTATCTTATAATTCATTAATTGATTGACTGACTTGTGGACTACAAGTCTTATTTCTCTGCTTTTTCAAAGCAAAAGAGAGGAACTTACTCAAGTAAAAAATCATCAGAATTGACACTTGGAGTTACAAGTCTTTGTTCTTTTTCCAAAATTAAAGAAATATGTCTAATGGTATATTTCTTGTCCTTTTAAAAAATATCTCTATTATGTGGACAATTTAACAATTATCATAATAGCTAATATTTGCACCTTAAGAAAATTTAGCACTTTAAGGTATTCAAAGTGCTTTTAGTATATTATCTCATTTGATCCTTTCAATAATCCTGTGAAGTAGGTTCTATTATTATCCTTATTTTATGGGGGCATCAATTCCTAATTATCTTCACCATAATTTTATAATATATCCTTGCATACAACTACGAAAATTTACCAGCCTGGAATGTTTTTGGACCAACTTGTCTGCTTTCACATGCTAAATATTCTAAACTATATAAGCAGTCAAATTAGCAAGAATGAGGCTTTACAGTTCACCCATCATAAATTGCTACAAGCTTTAGGTAGGAGGAACAAATGCCTCTCCACAAGGGTGATTGTCTACACACAATAAATGGAACAAATAAGATGGTGCTGATTGCACACAAAATGAGCATGCAGCTCCTTCTATTTTATTTTTAAAATACACAGCTATCATCTATCATTTCATGCTCTGAACTTCCTTAGAAAGCAGTTGGAGTTAATCTCAAAAATCAATAACAGGATACAGCACGTACAATTTTATCTGTCTATCTGTGACAGCTGTCACCCTCATTACCTAGACACCTAATGCAGCCATGGGAGGAAGATAGACACCAGCACTTTAAGCAGGTCAGGGCCAAGGCCAAGTATAGAGAGGAAGGCTCTTAGTAGCGCTGAGTTTAAAAGTTTAACTAGTTGAGATTTTATGAAAATATTTTCTCAAGTATATATGATGGTAACATCTTAGTTTTCCAATCTTTTAACCTTACAGTACAGCATCCAACCAAAACCACTAGCTCATTATTGTTTAATGTCTCTTAGAAATAAATAGGAGAGCCAAAAATTGTAAAGTCATCTTAAATATATGTGTGTTTTTATGTGTATGTGCAGAGACAAGATCAAGTGATAACAAGCCTAAAGCTTTGTTTCTAAGATGTTCTAGTCCAAAAATTTTTTAATCACACCACAACTCCTTTAGGCCATTTCTTTAAAATTCCTATAATGTTAACTTTTTTGTGTGGCGTATCTTCAAAATATAATCTGATTTTCTTTATCTTTTTCTTTTTTGTGTGTCATAGTTTTATTGCTTCATTGTTTTTATTTCTTGCTTCATGGGTCAAGAAAAATCAAATTGAAGGCTAGACCTGGCTTGGAGATAGAAGTTTCCCACACTGACCTTCCAGTTCAGAGATTTACATATTTAGTTAATGCTTTATTATTCAGAAATTGATCAAATAGTTTCTTTTCCCTTTTCTTTTTATTTCCTGTCTTTCAGATACTTCACTCTTCATTAGTACTTCCACCATGAGGTGGGAAACAAAACAGATTTAAAGAAACTCAAAGTTAATCAGTTTTGCTACTCTTAAAACTTCTGAATGAGATGGTCGAAGCTAATGGTTAAAATTAAGTTTTTCTTATGCTTCTGTTACACCAGTTATTTCATTTAGCCCTTTATCCTAATATTATTTAAGGTTAAAAAATTACTGGGAATGTAAACTATCTTTGCCACCTTGGAATCATATTAAAAATCTGCTACAACATTTTCCACCAGCTAACCTTCTACTCTTGACAGTAGAATAATATTGAATCTGCTAGGAGTAAATCTAAGAAGCCTGAAAAATAGTATACTTTTAGCTTAAGGAAAACTACTTTTTTGCTGATTCTCAAGCCAAACACAATTTTGTTCATAACTTGAATCACTGGATTTAAGTTGAATTCTGATGGATACATTTCCATGTCCTCCAAATACACTTAAATTCATAGAGGCTCCAACAATATTCAATATTTTTTTACTAATCAAGACAATATGTTCAAAACACAAGTCACCATTAATTTCTCTCCACAGATAAAAGCAACAATGTTTTTTGTTATTGTATTTTGTTGTATTTTATTTATTTTATTGTATTTTATTGTATTTTGTTGTATTTTATTGTATTTTATTGTAATTTGTTGTATTTTATCAAGTAATTTCTTTTAAAAAAAAATCCATGATAAGAGTACATTCCTCATTCACATTTAAGCTATTTATTTTCTTTGGCATTCTTTTCTGACAATCTTTTTCAAAAGCTTTTTTTTCATCCTAAAAAATGAAAGGAAATAATAATCATAGGCTGACCTTTAACTATTGTTTAATTAAATAAAATAATATATTATGTATAATATATAATAATATAATATTCATAAAGTAATATGGATTATATAATAATATAATAAATAACAATATTATTTAATTAAGTAAGCCAGTATAGCAAAGAAGCTTCTCACTTTTTTTATTTCTCCATCTTCTCTTCTATTAGAACATTCCCTCTGGGATTTCCTTCCATTTGCTTTATCTACATATTATATATAAAAAGTTATTTGCATGTTGTCTATTCCATTATGAGCTCCATGACAAAGCAAATGAAGTTCTGAAATAATGCAGTTACATGCAATAGGAGTAGAAAAGAATGTAAAGATGTGAGGGATATTGGAGAAGTATAATCAAGGACCTGATTCTTCTAAACTTCATGCTTCCTCTGGCTCCCAATGCCTCCATCATTCCACTCTCTAAGCAAATATCCTCTTCTCCAACTATCCTGAGAAACACAGATATCCAGATCTTGCCATCGTTATCTCCACAGTATCTCTCTCATTCAACTCTTTCTCTCTATTCACATAGACAACCACAGTTTAAGTCTATCCTCTCTCACTAAAATTCTTTCAGCAGTCTCATGATTGGTGCCCCTCACTCTGATCTCTTTCCACTGCCACACTGCTGCCAAAGACACTGTCCTCCTCAAGTAACTTTAGTGGACCCCTATTGCTTTGGGACAAAATATAAACTCTTCTGGGCAGATTTTAAGGTCCTTTGTAACCTGACCCCAAATGTATATTTCCAGCTTCATAGGAAGAGGAGAGTATTAATTATATACCATGTGTCAGGAACATAGCTAAGTGCATCATAAATATGATCTTATTTGATCCTCACAAATGGCAAGTATCTCATAAGAAAAAAGGTAAAGGATAGAGGGAAGGAAGGGGGTCACTCCTGGAATGTATACATCCCTTCCTTTGCCTCACAAAATCTTTTTCTTCAAGACACAGCTCAAGCACCATAGGAAGCCTTGCTTAACACCTGAGCGAGCTAGATGCTACAGTCTATAGAGAGCTTGGAATCAGGAAAACCTGAGTTCAAATCTGACAGTATCTGAGCAAGTCTCTTAATCTCTATTTGCCTCAGTTTGCTCATCTGTAAATGCAGATAATAACAACTACTTTCAAGGGTCTTCATGAGGATTAAATGAGAATATTTGCAAAGCACTCTATAATCTTTTAAATGCTATACAAATTCAAGCCCTCATTATTAGCTCTTTTCTCTTCTTTTTATCCCTCTAATTGGTATTATCCTCTATTCCAAACTACCCTATTTTTAAATATTTGCTTTTTAATTTGTATTTATTGTTTTATGTATGCATACACATATGTGCCATTAGCATTATCCTTAAATAATCTTTCTCTAAATGCCCTTTTTACTTTAGTGAGCCCACAAAAATCAATTTTCAGTTCTATGTAGAGGTCTTCAATTACCATGTCTAGGACTCCTAAAATTATATGTAGTGATAATTTCTACTAAATTCCAATTCTACATCATCAAGTGCCTGCCAGATGTTTCTTCTTCTCTGTCCCACTGGCATTTCATATCTCGTATATCCAAAGAGAGTTTATTTTCTTTCACTCAATTCTTATCTTCCAAACTTCCCTATTTCTACTGAATGGACCTCAGTCCTTTGTCACGGGTTTGTAATCACTGAGTTATCTTGAAGTATTCCCTCTCCCACACCACTGTCTACATCGGTCAGTTGGCAATTCTTGTCAGTTCTATTTCCACAACACTGCTCCCATCTTTCCCTTCTCTCTACTTGCAGAACTGTTATTCCAGATAAAACTCTAGAGCACAGCAATAGCTTCCTAATTGATACCCTTATTTTTAGTCTCTCCTCTCTCTAATACATCATCTATCTACACACCTGTCAAAATAATATTACTAAAGGACAGTTATAACCAAATTATTTTCTTATTCTGAGATACTCAGTAGCTCACTAATATCTACAGGATAAAATACTAGTTCCTTTGCCTGATTTTTAAGGTGCTTCAAAACTTACCTTTCCAGTTTTATGTCATATTACTACCCCTCAACAAATCTATATTTCAGCCAAACTAGATTACTAGATATTCCTCAACCTTAACCCTTCATTTCCCATTTCCATTTGTTTGGAACAAACTAACCTGCATATCCATGTCTCAAAATCTCTACCTTCTTTTAAAGTTCAATTCAGATGCCACCTTCTCTTTAAAATCTTTTCTCATCTCCTCAGTTGTTAATGCTTTTCCCTGTAATAAATTTATTGAGGACATTTCCTCTCACCTACCTCCACCCAATACATAATGTGAGCTTCTTGTGGGACTATTTTCTTTCATTTTTGTATTTGTTCCCTCCAGGCAGAGTGTCTTACACAATGTAAGGGCTTAGATAATGTCTTTTGAGTTAAACAGTAAAAATGATTCACTGTGTGGGCCAGAGAAGAGGGAAAACTCAAATAAGAACCCAAGATTTGGAGACTACATCTAGCAAAAAATAGCAATACTTAATCGAAATTTTAAAAAGTTAAGAGAGAGAGAAAAGACGAAATAAGAATTTATTAAGCATCTACTTTATGTCAGGCAGTGTGCTAAGTATTTTTTATAAATTTTATTTCTTTTGACTTCTACAACAACCCTGGAAATAATATGGCTTTATTACCTGCAGTTTTTGGATGACAGTGTTTTAAATGATGTGTTCAAGGTTACACAGTCCAAAGTATCTAAAGCCATATTTGAACTTGGGTCTTCCTGACTTTGGAGCTTGTGCTCTAAACACTGAGTAGGCAGTTGCTTCAGTTAGGAGAAAGGACAGATTTTAGGTAGATGATGACTTCATTTTTAGACATGGTGAATTTGAGTTGTAACCAAGACAATCTGATGGAATATATTAGGTAATTGAAAATAAAAGAATTATAGATCTAAAATGGGATATGGTTTGGAACTTAAATATAGAGGTTTGGAGCTTAAAATCTGACACCTTTAAAAACTTTTTTTTTCATCTAGTCATATTTTAACTGTCTTCAATTCATTTCTCATAACTTACTAACATATCCCTGTCCTTCCAATTAGAAAGATCTACTTACTGATAACCCATCACATACTGTGCTTGTCTTCTCATCACATATTTCTTTTTTTTATTTTCTCCTAATTTCAAACAGATTCTCCATTCTTCTTCATCTGCACAAACTCTACCTTTTTTGAAGGACTAGTCCACATTTTATATCCTCAGTGAAGCCTTCTTCAATTTCCATCAGGACTTATTATCTTTTTCCTTTCTAATCTTTTATCTAGAGGTGAAATAGATTACCCTGGGAGAGCATGAACTCCCTATACATGAAGATTTTCAAGTGAAGGCTAGATGTTTCCCTTTCACATATTTGGTATCAGAAGATCTAGGGTTAAATCCTGGTGCTGCCAGTCACTACTTGGGTGACATCAGGCAAATCATTCTTCTTCTCTGGATCTCAGTTTCCTCATCTATCAAATGAGAAAATTTGACATGAGGTTCTCAAAGGTCTCTTCAAGCTCTGAAATTCTTTAAAAATAATCTGATGCTAATAAATAATAACTCCTTTACCTCCAAGCCTTTCATAGTAACTTTTCCATGATACATCTTGTTATGAAGGGGCATCTTTTCAAACAAGTTGCAATGGAGCTATTTTTCTGACAACAGAGGAATACGATACTGCTCCATGACTCTAGTTGGCTTGGACTCCATTAAGTAATGATCTCATCCAAAGAAAGAGTATCTGAGTCCACCATTCACTTTTGCTATCTTGTATAAATACAGCAAGAAGGTTTTAAATCTTCAAAATATTCCCCAGGGGTAAGGAAGTGTTTTCATCTCATTTTATCAATGAAAACTCTCTCATTCAGAATACTCTATAGTACTACATATAAAATAAGACATAATGGAAAAAAAACTAACAGTAAAGTCAATTTCCAAAGCCTTTCACCTCCAGATAATTTGTGATCACAGAGATTTCCTATTACAACAACTAGGAGATTCGCTATTTGCAATTAGCTACTATAGATTTTGACACACTTGATAAACACTAAACAATCACTGAAGGAATGTGATTTAAGTTTATATCACTAACATATTCTTACTCGATTTGGATGAGATATTTCCTAAGTTCAATCTCAAATTATGCTAAAAGAGTAATACATGTTAATCTAAGATTTGAAATCATCATTTTACAAAATGATTTGCATTTAATTAGGATATGTGAATATATTCTGTAATTGAGTAATACCTACATTAGCTTTTCCAGGAGAATCTAATATTTTAACACCCCAAATAAGCCAATAGTAATGATTTTTAAAACTCAGAGTTGAACTACATCACATAACAATTCATTTAAAAGATCTTCTCTCTGGTCTTATTATCTATTCAGTGTTCATACACTTAACTCCTATTTTGACAGTCTAGGCAATCTCTACTTTTCACATTTTTTTCTTTTCTTCCCCTCCTTCTCTTATCCTAACTGTGTGAAATTTAAACCTCTTAAATTAAACAGATTTAAGTCCATACCAATTTATAACGCAGATGACACTTCGCAAAAAATCAATTTCAATAGTTGGGCGATGAAGGTCATTGGAGATTACTATACCATAAAAGATAGTAATACTAAAAAAAAGGAAGCAAATCCACTCTCCAGAGCTATTACAGAAATATCATGCCAAATTATGCTGTCTTCCAAAAACATACCATACCCTCCACACACACACCTCTGCATGGCTAAAATAGAAAAGTCACAGTGTTGCTATGAACTTTCTAAAAACCTAAATATTTCAGACCATCTGTGTTTAAAAAATACAGAGTATTGCCTTTAGAAATTGAGCTGGGATATTGTCAGCTACCTTAAGGTTGAATCTAAATATGGATTTGAAGGCCTGTGGTGTCAGCTTCCTGGTCTTCATTCAACTTTCGAAAATAGAGTGAATATTTTACCTCATCTCTTTGTGTGACTGTTTCATCATTATATGTACCTATTCCTTTGTCTACCATGGATAATTAAGGGATTATAGAAATTTTTAAAAGATAACTAAACAAAAATGCCAGATCATGGACTGAAAAAACACTAGAGCAGAATATGGTTTAGGTGAAATGTTGTATAGAAAGCATATTGGATTTAAAGACAGAGAAACTTAGCATATATATCCTTTCTTATCTTTCTCCTCGCCTTTAATTAAGTCTCTTTACCCCCTCTGGGTTTCAAGTTTGCTTCATTATTAAAGTAAAGAGAAGGGTGGATTTGGGAGCTTGAAAGATGTTTCAGACCTTCCAACTTTCTCCCTTTACATATCCTGAGAACAATACTAAAGATAGAACCCTACATTAGATATAATGGAAATTACAATGAGAGTCTTTATTAAATCTCATTAAAATTTTGAGTACCATTTCCAAATGTTTAATTATTAACTTACATAGTTTGTTTAGATCTCAGATCACACTCTGAGTACTACTTCCAAAATATCTGAGGCAATTTTTATATTAGTTTATAAGGCCAGGAAAGGAGGTAGGAGATTTCAGGGATAGGGGTTAGTTAAAACATATGTGTCTGAAATGATTATTATCTATTTTGATTACTTCAAACAGAAAGGACAATCCAGAGAGACAACATTTAAAAATAAGATTGCATTTCCAATCAGAAGTCCCTCCTTGTACTCAAATTTCAGAGCCCCCTAGACCTACTAATTGAGTGATCTTAGGAAGTTTCTCAACTTCAGTTTAGATATCTGTAAAAATGAGGCTATATTCATAATATTTACTGTGCAAAGTGGTTGTGAGAATGAAATGAGATTTTATATATATATATATATATATATATATATATATATATATATATATATATATATATATATATACACACATACACACACACACACACACACACACACACACACACATATATATATATATATATATATATACATATGTAAAACACTTTGGTATTTTTAAAGCCATATTATTCAGTAATTATAAAAATGAAATTCTTTGTGTTTTACCTGGGGGAGAAATTGGATTAGGAAAGGATGGTAAATTTTCAATACATATCCTAAGGCAACAATTCTCAACATTTTTATTTTGGGGACTTCTTTACACTGTTAAAAATTACTGAGGATCCCACAGAGCTAAACAGATCATTTTTAAAATAAGTATTTATTTATTCCCTTAAAATGAAAATAATCCCATTAAATATTAGGATAAAAGAATATTTTTGTGGAGAAAAGAACATATTTCAAAACAAAAAAAAAATTCTGAGGAAAACTGCTTCTATATATATTTGCTTCTGGATATAATGTATTGCAATACATTGTTTTGGATGAACTATATGAACAAACTAAAGCCTCATAAAGATGGGTAATTGAAAAATGCAAATAATAACTTATTATTATGGAAATATTTTTGACTTTGCAAACTCCCTGAAAGGATTTTAGAGTTCCTAGGGGTCTGCAGACCACACCTTTGAAACCAATAGTCTCAAGACAAAAGACAAAGGCTGCTGGACAGAATCATTTTATCTCACAATGAAATGTTTCACCAAGAAAAGTTACTGATGAATGCTGAAGAAAGCTTTAGTATCATTTGGAACTTAGATCATGGACATAACTTGAACCATCCCTCAAAAGCACAAACCTTGGGCTGTGATTGCATTATATTAAACTTAATGTGCTAAGACACCTTAAGTTCAAAACTGAACTCATAATCTTTTTCTCAAAACCTTCCCCTCTTCCCTAAAACTGGACATGTTTTTGTTGTTGTTGTTGTTCACAGACAATTGTGCACTCAATGCAACCTCTGAAGCTGAGATGCAACAAAGTATGGTTTGATTCTCTACTATGTGCTAATTTTGACCTAACAATCAACACCAAGAAAACTTGACTGCTTCACCAGCCATCACCACATCATCTATACATGGAACCATCAGTTACAACAAATGGAGAAATTTTGAACATTGTGGATAAGTATATTTGGTGGTATACTTTTTAGGAAAGTACACATTGACAATGAGGTTCACACATGCATTGCCAGAGCAAGCTACCTAGTGTTTGGGAGGCTTCGAAGCAAAGTGATAGAAAAGATATTATTTAGATTGACTATCAAACTTCAGGTCTGCAGAGCTGTTGTGCTGACCTACCTCATTGTTGTACGCCTGTGAAATCTGGACAGCATCATGCCAGAAAAGTGAATCATTTCCATTTGAATTGTCCTAGAAAGATTCTGGGGAGCAGCTAGGTGGCGCAGTGAATAGAGCACCAGCCCTGAATTCAGGAAGACCCGAGTTCAAATCTGGTCTCAGACACTTAACACTTCCTAGCTGTGTGACCCTGGGCAAGTCACTTAACCCCAGCCTCAAGGAAAAAAAAAAAAAAAAAAAAAAAAAAGATTCTGAAGATCACCTGGTGGGATTAGGTACCAGACACTGAGGTTCTTTCTCAAATTAAACTGCCACACATTCATACTATACTGCAGAGAGAGCAACCCGATTGGGCTGGCCACATTGTTCAAAGGCCAAACTTATGCTTGCCTAACAGGGTGTTTTATAGATAATTCACACAAGGTAAGTGTTCATGTGGTGATTAGAAGAAATAATACAAAGACATTCTCAAGGTCTCTCTAAAAAACTTTGGAATTGATTGCATGGTATGGGACATATATGCTTGCCCTCCTGAGAGAAGATGCTGTGCTCTATGAGTAAAGCAATATTGAAGTAGCTCAAAAGAAATGCTTCAAATTTAGAGAATCTATTCCAAGTGTTCACTTGGACTATTTGTGCCTGATCTGTGGTACAGCTCATATCGGTCTGATCAGCCACAGTAGGACACATTTTAACTTGACTCAAGCATAGTGACATCATATTGGTCCTCTTCAAGACCAAAGGACAATAACTATTACAATCTAGGACTCTGCTACATTTTTTAGTCATTCGGACCCAAAATCTACATGTCTGTCTCTACTTCTCACCTTCTCTCATTCCTAATATCCAATCAGTTGTCAAGTTTTGTTCAAATTAGACATTTGTCACATCTCTCTTATATACTACCTTCTCTTCTCTGATACTTCAACACTCTAGTAGAGTTATTGCAAGTCTGCTAGTTCTTAAATCTCTCATTACTTTAGTACAACCTCTCTATACCTACCAAAGTTGACATATCTAAACATGTCACAATACTATTTAGTTATCTCTAATAGCTCCACAATCAAATATAAAATCATCTGCTTTACAACCTGACTTTTCTTACCTTTAAAAGTCTCATTATACTTTGTTTGCTTTTATGAACTAGTTGCACTGACCTCCTTACTATTCTTTGCAGATAACATACCAGCTTCCACCAGAATAATGGTGGTGTTCTCAATAGAAAAAGGAAACTATGGAGAAGTGATAGATTTAGAAGGATGTTTATGAATTCTGGTGGGGTTTTTTTTTTAGATATCTTGAGTCTGAAGTACAGATGGATCTGCACAGTAATGTTGGAATCAACTTCAAGACATATATTCTGCCCAGATATAAAGATTTATGAGTCATTTGTGAAGGAAATGATAACTGAAACCCTGTGAGCCAGGAAAGTTCCTCAGCATAAAATTCAGAGACTGTAATGCTAATAGAATAATCAGCAACACATATTTGTAAAAAACAGAAAGGGATGGTGATTATTCATCCCTAAGTATACAAATCTATATGCATGGGTGGATTTGGGCTCTTCTGACACTGAATAGTTGGATAAACTTATCTCTGCTTTCTCAGACTGGGCCCGGGTTGTGCTCAGTGAGGTGATTAACACATGTTGGTCTAGCATGATAGAGGACAGAACCTCAGGAGACAAGGGGGAGAGTTTGGGCAGTAATAAATCTCATACTTGCTTGGAATTTTTTCCTCCTCAATCATTTTTTTTAATTTGATTTCCATTTGCAAGGAAAGAAAAGATATAATTAAAATGTAATGCAATACTGCTTTGCTTTTGTGTAACATTCACAATAACTTTTATTCTCCGAAAATGCTTTCACATTATGGTCCCCATGAGGTACAAGAGTACATATCATTGTCATCATTTTTCAGATGAGAATATCATATGGAAGCCCAGATTTTGCCAAGGTCATTCAGTAAGTTAGTGTTCAAGGCAAGAAAAGGACCTGGGTCTCCTACATAAGTTTGCTTTCTATTATAGAACATTGCCTTCCAAGAAAGGACATTTTTCTAGTCTTTTACTTATGGTAAAGGTTATTAAATTTTATAATGGATAAGTAAGGCAGGTTCTGCAATCTTCTTCCCTAGAGGACTTTAAAAATAGAATAGATTCTCATCTATCCAGATACCTTAAATGCGATTTTGCCTGGAGTTAGAAGAATGGACAGTAAGATTTTTTGAAGTCCCTTTTAATTCCAATTGCTTAAGTGATAAATACGAGGAATATGCCTAAAATCTTATGGTAACATTTCTTTAAATTATGTATTCTAATTAAATTCTCATAAAATATGATGCTGTCAAAGATGACGATAGTAACATTTTTAAGGCTAGTCATGCACTAAATAAATAAATGATAATTAGGAAGGTAAATGTATGATTTGCAAATTAACTGATTGACTTTTCTGAGGTGAGAGAAAACTTAGTTGACATGAAGTAAAAGGAGGAAAGGAATTTATAATTAATTTTCTAAGTGCAGAACAGTAGAAGGTATCTGTGGATAGGGGTAGATCCAGAGAAAAACTATGAAACGTATAAAATTTGTTTTTGCATCTTCCTGTTAAGTATATACTTATCTTTCCTCCAGAGATATGCTAGAGCAAACTCTAACAATAGGTTCTTAAAGAACCTATTCTTAAATTTTCAATGTAAACAGTTATATCATAGAAACCAGTAACTGCTATAAATAAGGTTTGATTGATTAATTGATTTTTTTAATTTTCTAGACATTAATAAAGTGTTAATAATGCAGATTAAACTAAAATGATGCATATATTTTCTTTCATCCCCTGGAGAATCAGTTGTTTAAACATTTGTCAATATATCCCTGTACTGGGCTACAAACATTGCTTAAGTTCCTCAGATTTAAGGAATGGAATCAACACTAGAATGGGGGGCAGCTAGGTGGTGCAATGGATAGAGCACCAGCCCTGAATTCAGGAGGACCCTAGTTCAAATCTGGTCTCAGACACTTAACACTTCCTGGCTGTGTGACCCTGGGCAAGTCACTTAACCCTAGCCTCAAGGAAAAACAAAAACAAAAACAAACAAACAACAACAAAAAAAAAACACACTAAAATGGAAGCCTAGTGATTCTGAAATATGAAATACTCTCCTAAAATAAATACTTTGCAGATGAACAATAATCAGGATTCAGGAATAAACTGGTCAAAAATTACCAGCGTAATTTCATTTAAGAAATATATAAAGAGAGGATTAACTGGAAAAGTGGGCAGATCAGACATGCATCAGGATTGAGCAACAACAAATAAACAGCTTTGATACTATGCTGCTGCACTAATTATGTTCTGATATGGGAAAGAAGGTTTCCAGAGATTGGGTTGATTCTTCAGAAGGATTCACTGATCTAAGGAAAAATTAAGACTGTGAAGATATTACTTATTCAATAGTTCATTTTACTTATGCATGTAACTGGCCTATCTGAGGGTGACTCAGTTCCCTTCAACATAACTCATCTTGCTCATCTTGTATAACATTAGAAGGATAAGAGTTCCTTTGGATAGAGCCAAGATGGTGGAGTAAAGTCAGGAAGATGCTTGAGCTCTCCTATTTTCCCTCAAAAAACCACATGAAAACAAGCTGCTGAACAGAATCTGATGGAATGAAACCATTTTGCAGTTCAAGACAGACTGAAAAAAATAAAGCACAAGAAAGGTCAATCTCACTGAGGTGAAAAGAGTGTTCAGGTGAGATAGACTGGAAAAGTCAGTGAGAGAGTCTTAATTACAGTAAAGCAGCAACTAAGATCGTCAGTCTTGGTTCAGTAGAGGGACAAATCAGTGGAGCCCCAGTATCAGTTGAGAAGGCAAACTCTGGGAAACCAGGCTGTTTCTTGAAAAGTATTGCCAAGTTACCCTCTATAAACATGAGACCCTTGTGCTCAAAACCAAGACTTAGAGGTACACATGAAGCTTGGGACAATGCCACCTTTACCTCAGAAGCAGAGCTTCATCTTAAAAGTAAAAAAAAAAAAAAAAAAGAGGAAATAAATACCAAAAGAAAAGGAAAGAAAGCTGTCTATAGAAAGCTACTATGTTGACTAGGCAGACTAAAACACAAATTCAGATAAGGACAGAACCATAAAAAGGTAAGCAGGGGGAAATATATATATATATATATATATATATATATATATATTTTATAATATTATCCCTTGTATTCATTTTTCCAAATTATCCCCCCCTCCCTCTATTCCCTCCCCCCGATGACAGGCAATCCCATACATTTTACATGTGTTACAATATAGTTTAGATACAATACATGTGTGTGAATATAATTTTCTTGTTGCACAATAAACATTAGAATCCGAAGGTACATGCAACCTGGCAGACAGATATTAGTGCTAACAATTTTCATTCCCCTCCCAGTGTTTCTTCTCTGGGTGTAGCTACCTCTGTCCATCATTGATCAACTGGAAGTGAGTTGGATCTTCTTTATGTTGAAGATTTCCACTTCCATCAGAATACATCCTCATACAGTATTGTTGTTGAAGTGTATAATGATCTCCTGGTTCTGCTCATTTCACTCAGCATCAGTTGATTTAAGCCTCTCCAATCCTCTCTGTATTCCTCCTGCTGGTCATTTCTTACAGAGCAATAATATTCCATAACCTTCATATACCACAATTTACCCAACCATTCTCCAATTGATGGACATCCATTCATCTTCCAGTTTCTAGCTACAACAAAAAGAGCTGCCACAAACATTTTGGCACATATATGTCTCTTTCCGCTCTTTAGTATTTCTTTGGGATATAAGCCCAGTAGTAGCGCTGCTGGGTCAAAGGGTATGCACAGTTTGATAACTTTTTGGGCATAATTCCAGATTGTTCTCCAGAATGGCTGGATTCTTTCGCAACTCCACCAGCAATGTATCAGTGTCCCAGTTTCCCCACATCCTCTCCAACATTCATCATTATTTGTTCCTGTCATCTTAGCCAATCTGACAGGTGTGTAGTGGTATCTCAGAGTTGTCTTAATTTTCATTTCTCTGATCAGTAGTGATTTGGAACACTCTTTCATGTGAATGGATATAGTTTCAATTTCTTCATCTGAAAATTGTCTGTTCATATCCTTTGACCATTTATCAATTGGAGAATGGTTCGGTTTCTTATAAATTAGGGTCAGTTCTCTATATATTTTGGAAATGAGACCTTTGTCAGAACCTTTGTTTTTAAAAATATTTTCCCAATTTGTTACTTCCCTTCTAATCTTGTTTGCATTAGTATTGTTTATACAGAAACTTTTTAGTTTGATGTAATAAAAATCTTCTATTTTGTGATCAATAATGATCTCTAGTTCTCCTCTGGTCATAAATTCCTTCCTCCTCCACAGGTCTGAGAGGTAGACTATTCTCTGTTCCTCTAATCTATTTATTATCTCATTCTTTATGCCTAAATCCTGGACCCATTTTGATCTTATCTTGGTATATGGTGTTAAGTGTGGATCCATATCTAATTTCTGCCATACTAATTTCCACTTTTCCCAATAGTTTTTTTTTCAAATAATGAATTTTTATTCCTAATGTTGGTATCTTTGGGTTTGTCAAAGATTAGATTGCTATAGATGTACCCTTTTTTGTCCTTTGTATCTAATCTGTTCCACTGATCTACCGGTCTATTTCTTAGCCAATACCAAATGGTTTTGGTGACTGCTGCTATATAATATAGCTTTAGATCAGGTACACTTAGACCACCTTCCTCTGAGTTTTTTTTCATTAGTTCCCTTGCAATTCTCGACCTTTTATTATTCCATATGAATTTTGTTGTTATTTTTTCTAGGTCATTGAAATAGTTTCTTGGGAGTCTGATTGGTATAGCACTAAATAAATAGATTAGTTTGGGGAGTATTGTCATCTTTATTATATTCGCTCGGCCTATCCAAGAGCATTGAATGTCTTTCCAATTATTTAAATCTGATTTTATTTTTGTGGCAAGTGTTTTGTAATTTTTCTCATATAATTCCTGACTTTTCTTTGGTAGATGGATTCCCAAATACTTTATACTCTCAACATTTGTTTGGAATGGAATTTCTCTTTGTATCTCTTGCTGTTGCATTTTGTTAGTGATATATAAAAATGCCGAGGATTTATGTGGATTTATTTTGTATCCTGCCACTTTGCTGAAATTTTGAATTATTTCTAGTAGCTTTTTAGCAGAGTCTTTGGGGTTCTCTAAGTATACCATCATGTCATCTGCAAAAAGTGATAGTTTGATTTCCTCATTTCCTACTCTAATTCCTTGAATCTCTTTCTCGGCTCTTATTGCCGAGGCTAGCGTTTCTAGTACTATATTGAATATTAATGGTGATAGTGGGCAACCTTGTTTCACTCCTGATCTTACTGGGAAAGGTTGCAGTTTATTTCTATTGCATATTATGCTTACTGAAGGTCTTAAATATATGCTCCTGATTATTCTAAGGAATAGTCCATTTATTCCTATACTCTCAAGAGTTTTTAGTAGGAATGGATGTTGGATTTTGTCAAATGCTTTTTCTGCATCTATTGAGATGATCATATGGTTCTTATTAATTTGATTATTAATATGGTCAATTATATTAATAGTTTTCCTAATATTAAACCAGCCCTGCATTCCTGGAATAAATCCTACTTGATCATAGTGTATTATCCTGGAGATGATTTTCTGAAGTCTTTTTGCTAATATCTTATTTAAGATTTTAGCATCAATATTCATTAAGGAGATTGGTCTATAATTTTCTTTCTCAGTTTTCGCTCTACCTGGTTTAGGTATCAGTACCATGTCTGTGTCATAAAAGGAGTTTGGTAGGACTCCTTCATCCTCTATTTTTTCAAATAATTTATATAACATTGGGACTAATTGTTCTTTAAATGTTTGGTAGAATTCACATGTGAATCCATCTGGTCCTGGGGATTTTTTCCTGGGGAGTTGATTAATAGCTTGTTCTATTTCTTTTTCTGAAATGGGACTATTTAAGCAATTTATCTCCTCCTCTGTTAATCTAGGGAGCCTATATTTTTGGAGGAAGTCATCCATTTCACTTAAGTTATCAAATTTATTGGCATAAAGTTGGGCAAAGTAACTCCTTATTATTTCTCTAATTTCCTCTTCATTGGTGGAAAGATCAGGGGGAAATATATTTAAAGGTTAAACTGTTTCTATCCCTAGAGAAGAAAATAATTATCTGTAACTCTTTCAAACTGTATCTGTCACTGGGGCAGACAGAGAGGGAGATCTCATGGACTGAAGGTGTGGTTGTGAATGGTTCCCAACGTGATGACATCAATGAAAAAGACATTAAGGCATGGGAAATGGGTCGGTATTGGAAAAAAGAGGAAAGTGGAGGTATAATTGGACAACTAGTTCACATGGAATGCTGCAAAAGACCTATTATAATCTAGGGAAAGAAGGGAGGGGGATGAACATTGTCTGAAGATTGATTTCATCAATTTTGTCTTTAAGAGGGAATAATTTGGGGGCAGCTAGGTTGCACAGTGGACAGAGCACCAGCCCTGAAGTCAGAAAGACCTAAGTTCAAATCTGATCTCAGACACTTAACATTTCCTAGCTATGAGATCCTGGGCAAGTCATTTAACCCCAATTGCCTCAGAAAAAAAGGGAATAATTTAATCATTCAGTTGGGTAAAAATTTATCTAACCCTACAAAGAAGTAGGAGGAGAAAAAGGAAAAGGGATGGACAGGATAGAAGAGGAAATTAGGAAAACACTAGTGAAAAGGTAAGAGAGGGAAGGGGTAAGGGTTGATAGAAGGTAAAGGAGTGGGTGGGGTTGGTAAAAAAAACATTAAGAAGGACAGGGTAGAAAGAGAACAAAAGTATATACAGGGGAGAAAATAGGATGAGGGAAACACAGAGCTAATAATCATAATTGTTAATGAGATGAATTCTCCCATAAAATGGAAGCAAATAGCAGAGTGGATTAAAAAACAGAATCGTAAAATATGTTGTTTACAAGAAACACATTTGACATAGACACATACAGAGTAAAGATAAAAGAATGAAACAGAATTTATTATGCATCAACTGAAGTAAAAAAAAAAAAACAGAGATAGCAATTCTGATTTCAAATAAAGCAAAGTAAAAATAGATCTTATTAAAAGTGATAAGGGGAGAAAGTACATCTTAATAAAGGGTACCATAAATAATGAACTAGTAAGAATATCAAATGGGTAGAACAGGCAAATTTCTAGAGAATATTTTAAGTCAGGTACAGGAAGAAATAGACAACAAAACTATTCTAGTGGGGGACCTCAACCTTCCCATCTCAGAGTCAAGCAATAAAATAAACAATAAAGAAACTAGAGAGATTAATAAAATCCTAGAAAACCTAGATGTGATAGATCTTTGAAGAAAACTGAATAGGTACAGAAAGGAATATATTTTTTTTTCTCAGTAGTAGTATATGGTACCTTCCCAAAAGACTTTAGGAATTAGAATAGGCAATGATAAAATAAAACTATCACTCTTTGCAGGTAATATGATTATATACTTAGAGAATCCTAGAAAATCATCCAAAACTCCACTGGAAACAATTCACAGCTTTAGCAGAGTTGCAGGATATAAAATAAACCCACATAAATCATCAGCCTTTCTATATATTACTGACAAAGCCCATCAGCAAGAGATGGAGAAATTTCATTTAAAATTACTGTAGACAAAATAAAAAGCTTGGGAGTCTATCTGCCAAGACAAATGCAAGAACAATATGAACATAATGACAAAACAAATTTGTAGACAAAATAAAATATTTGGGTTTCTATCTACAAAGACCAACCCAAGAAACTATATGAATATAATTGCAAATACTTCTCACACAAATAAAGTCAGATTTAAACAACTGGAAAAATATCAATTACTCATGGGTAATCTGAGCTAATATAAGTAGATTACAAGTAGAATTGGTCTACTTGTTCAGTGCCATACCAATCAAACTGCCAAAATTATTTTATAAAGCTAGAAAAAATAACAAAATTCATCTGGCAGAACAAAAGGTCAAGAATATCAAGAGAATTAATGAAAAAAATACAAAGGATGTGGCTTAGCAGTATCAAACCTAAAACTATATTATAAAGCAACAGTTATCAAAACCATTTTGTACTGGCTAAGAAATGAGTACTGGCTCAATAGTATTGATAAGATACACACCACACAATAATCAAGGCTATAGTAATTTAGTATTTGGTAAACCCCCAAACTTCAGTTTCTGGAATAAGAACTCAGTATTTAACAAAAATTGTTGGAAAAACTGGAAAATAATATGTCAGAAACTCAGCATAAATGTACTTCTCATACCCCGTGGCAAAAAGAAGTCAAAATTGGTAAATTATTTGAGTATAAAGATGATATCATAAACAAATTAGGAAAGCAAGGAATAATTTACCTATCAGATCTTTAGAGAAGGGAGGAATTCATGACCAAAGAAGAACTAGAGAACATTATGAAGGCATTATGGATGACTTTTATGACATTAAATTTAAAAGATTTTGAATAACAGAGCCAACAGAAACAAGATTAAAAGAGAAGTACAAAGTTGGGGAAGAAATCATTACAGTTAATGTTTCTGATAAAGATCTCATTTCTAAGATATATAAAAAATTGTGTCACATTTATAAAAATTCATTTCCAAATTCATAAATGGTCAAAAGATATGAACAGACAATTTTCAGATGACAAAATTAAAACTATTTATAGTTATGTGAAAAAAATTCTTCAAATCACTATTGCTTAGAGAAATGCAAATTGAAACAATTGAGGTACCACCTTACACCTCTGAGACTGGCTAAGATGACTGGAAAAGATAATGATAAATGTTGGAAGGGATGTGGGAAAACTGGGACACTAATTAATTCATTGTTGGTGGTGAAATGATCCAACCATTCTGGAGAGCAATCTGGAACTATGTCCAAAGGGCTACAAACTGCATACCCTTTGACTCAGCAATGTCATTACTGGGTCTGTATCCCAGGGAAATCACCAAAGAGGGAAAAGTGTCCACATGTGCAAAAAGGTTTGTAGCAGCTTTTTTTGAGATAGCAAAGAATTGGAAGAAGAGTGGATGGCATTCAATTGGGGAAAGGCTGAACAAGTTATAGTATATGAAGGAATTGGAATATTATTATTCTTTTAAAAATGATGAACAATCTGATTATAGAAAAGCTTGGAAATATTTATATGAATTGATATTGCGTAAGACAAGCAGAACCAGAAATATATTGTACACAATAACAGCAAGGATGAATGATGATCAACTATGAAAGGCTTGGTTCTTCTCAATGGTTCAGTAATTCAAAGCAGTCCCAATAGATTTTGGACAGAAAATGTCACCTGCATCCAGCAAAAAAGAGCTAAGTAGACTGAATGTAAATCAAAACATGCTATGTTCAATTTATCCGCAAGATAATGCACTATGACCAAATGGGATTTATGCCCACTTTTTTCTGTTTTTGTATCTCTCCCATGGCTTTTCCTTTTTGCTCTGATTATTTTCTCCTAATGTGATTCATAAAGCAGTGTATATTAAAAATAAATAAAAATCACTACAATAAAAAGGATAGATCTTGTAATTTTAAAAATAATTTTATTACAGTAATTTATTTTTCCAAATACATGCATAGATAATTTTCAACATTGAGCTTTGCAAAATCTTGTGTTCCAAATTAAGAAACTTTTAAGTAATGAGCTTAATCTTTTAATTGATATGAATCAATTATTATTATCAATTATAATCAATATTCATGTGTACTAATAACTAGTATAGTTAACAAATATTTACATAGCACTTAAAGGTTTGCAAAGCAAACATTACAAACATTATCTCATTTAGTCCTCACAATAACCCTGGGATGTAGGTGACATTATTCCTATTTTACAAATGAGGAAATCGAGAGAGCTTTAAGTGATTTGCCCAGGGTTTTACAATTAGTAAGTGGCTGAGGGCAATGTCAGGTCTTCTAGATTCCAAGTCCAGTGCTCTATTTCAGCTTTAGCATAAGTAACTTGTCCAAGGTGGCACAGTTTTATCCATGCATCTTTCCTTTCTGCCTTTTTCCATCCATCCCTACATCTGAATGAATTACTAAGTATCTATTATGTTCAGAATTAGTGATGGAAAATCTAGATGGTCACTATGGTCACAAAATAAGTACTAACACTAAGGCCTAAATTTCCTGCTTCCAGGTCCAGTTGTCTTTCTACCATATTACATAACTTCCTTTCCAGCACCAAGTTCCACAAGCCTATATGTGGAGTGTTATAGTCCTGCCCTAAATCTTTGGAAAATTTATTGAATCCGAGTAAGAGCTGGTTTCTTTTCTACTGAGAAGAAAGCAGGCCTTTGTTTATTTTATTCTAGGCTTCAAAACACATTTCTACCCTGTGATCTCTTCGTCTCATCCTAAGATTAAATGGGTAAAGCATAAGTTAATAAAATATTCTTTCTTGGAGTATAAAGCCTATTCCTTACTCTGTCTTAACTAAGCCTTTCAGTTCATAAAGAAGATAAAAGTGAAAATGACAAATCATTGAAGCAAATAGGAAGCCATTAAGTCATATCCTATCATATTAGAAACTGTAAAAGTCAGTATGATGCCCTGGCAAAAATTAGACATTTTTCTGTCAACCAAATTTTAATGGAAAAAATACAGAACATGCCAGTGACCAAATCACAGTCCACTCTAAAGTCCAGTCTGGATCTGATGTTCTTAATTTTTTTATGTGTCATAGATTCCTTTGCGAGGCTGGTAAAAACTATGATTCCTTTAAAAATGTTTTTTTAAATTTATAATCAAAGGAAATGTTAGTGAAAACAAAGATACAATTTATTTTCACATCTGTTTTGCCCCTGAAATCAATATTTTTATCACAGGCTTAGAATCTCTTTCTTAGAGATTCTGGTTGGCATCATCAAATATGCAAATATGTAAAATGTAGATAATAGCAGTACCTATCTGCTGGGATTATTGTGAGAATTAAATGAGATGATAAATGTAAAGCCTTTAGCACAGTGCTTGGCGCATAGTGAGTGTTAAGCAAATGTTAGATAATATTATTGCTACTGTTATTATTACATTAAATAATTATGATCCTAATTATTTTTTTTCTTTTTAAAGTACAAGATTATCTTTCACTCATAGAGACATTTTCTAATTACTTCTATCCACAACCCTCTTCTCCCCTAAATTATTAAAGCATTCCATTATTTGGTCCACATAGTTGTAAAGTGAGTTCCTAGATTTCTCTCCAACTGAAAATTTAAATTTATTTACTACTGAGTTAATAAAGGCAACGATCTGTAGGTACCAGTGATGGAAAAACATCAGCTGTAATACCATCCGTTGTAAAAGAAAGAAACACTATAGAAGTAAACCTTACATTCTTTTCACAGTGAATTCAGCAAACAAATGAAAAGGCAAAGGAGAAACAAACAAAAGGAAGCCAATATAATCTAAATGATGGCTTTCTGCCTCTAAATGATATTTTAAATATTAAATATCCAGGTCTAAAGACCTTTTCCTCTGTGGGAATATGCTAAAAATCCTCACTAATAACAGCTTCATTTTCTACTGGAAAGTCACCAGCAGCCAACAGGAAAAGGTCCATTTTGACATCCATCTCTCCATCAGGAAGTGCTGAGGCAGCACCTGAGAGGCTTTCCTAGACAATTGCCTACACTGAAACTGTCATTTCACTAGTGAGATTAGCCCTGATGTGTAGTATGGATTGGTATGGATTGCCTTGCTCTAAGCTTCAGAAAGGTCAGTAGACAAACAGCAGGAGTCATCTATTGTTCTCCCTTTTGACAAGTCAGCTGCCATTTTGACAAGTCTTTAAAACTATCAGAAATCTGTTTCTTTTAGAATTACATGGAGATGTTCATCTCTACTTTGAGCCACAATTAAAACTCAGCATCTCAGCAATAAAGCCTGCAGCTCTAGACATCTCAAGCCACACATGCAAAGCCTGCGCAGACAGAGAGACTCTAATATAGTGAATGAATCACCTCTGACATCTGTCCCATTGACTACAATCTCTCTGGAACCACAGAAAGGTAGAAAGTAACAAGCCTCAAGCCCTGGCATATTAAAACAGGAGGCTTCTTAGCCTAATTGCTACACAAAATAAGCAAATTGACAAAAAGTGTAAAGGGTCATTTTATAGAGGCAAACCTGTTTTCCAAAGGTTTTTCTATATAAAAAGCTTTAGAGTAATATTTAAAATGAATACAGCAATATTCCATACTGATCATCACATCTAATCACAGGAGCATCTATCTCTGCTTTAATAACTCATAACAATCATTAATAGCTTATTAAATATTCACCTGACTTGGTTATTGTCAAATGAAAATAATTGACAAGGTATCTGTATCTCTTCTTACTCATCTCTTCCTCATGGAGCCCCTAGTTTCCTTCAAAAATCAAATTAAGAACTCTCTCTTATAGAAAGCTTTCCCTGACTCTCCCAATAGTACTTGTCATCCAAAAAAATTATTTTTATCCAGTGTCTAACACACTGTCAGGCACATGAAAGATTCTCAATAAATACTTATTGAAATGAATGGAATTAAATTACATGATATTTCTACAATAAAGACCACAAGGACAGAGACAAATGATAAAAAAATGCATATTTTTTTAACAAAGGAGAAGAAATCAAAGCTGTCTTGATGAAAGATCCTGTTGGGTAAAATAAGTCAATGTGTTTTCTTATGTAAGATCTTCTTGACTACTAGAACTTATCCTTAAAACACAATCAATAAAAGCTGTAAATAGTCTTGTATTTCTAGACTATCAGAATTCAAGCAAAAGCTGTCATCTCACCATGTGATCCAAAACCAAACCACAACAAATTTTCTGTTCAATTCTGGTATAGAACCATTTTCTCTACTAATGATATTACTGATGGCTGGGATGCCGCAAGAACTAACACATGCTGGTAGATGCTTGTTGGGAATAATGAGAAAGGCAAAAAAAAAATGTTTGAAATTATTGCCAGAGAGACAAATTTAGGTTTCACGTAAACTTTTTTTCCTCATTGCTCAAAATCATTGAAAAGTCAATGACTTTTGAATTTCTTTTATCTACCCTAATGCCAATATGATGATCAACCTTAACAAAAATGCAGTCTACTTTTTAAAAGAAAAGGGAAAAAATGAATGTCTGAACTACTGAACGTATTTTTTTGCTTTGAAATACTGCTTTGGTTGCTTGGAGGGAAATGGCATATTTTTAAAAATAAAATATAGCATCAAATGTCAGATTCATTAGTGATATAACCTGCAAAAATGGGGTCTACTGCTTCTAACTTGTTGGGTACATGGTGTTTATATTCCTATTCGTGTTACTTTCAGATCAAAATGAGATCGAAGAAAGAACACTTTGTTACTGTGATTCTTTTCTCCCTTGGTGCATGACTCACATCCTGCTATTTGGGATACTTTGATGTCAAATATTTAAAGCTTGTAGTCTTCTAATGGAGGAAAAGAAACTAACATATAGCATAAGTTATTAGAACATCACCTACCAGAACTTTTAGCAAGTTCAGGCAAAAGGAACCCCCAGCCTTGCTCTAAGAGAATAATGAATTCCTCTATTTCCCTTCTACCTGAAACAAACTTTCAGCGACACAAAAGCTTGTGCTGAATTCAGAAACAGAAACTGTATCATCTTGAATATTGACATTGCTACTGCATCAGCTTCAGTCTCTACAGTTGGTTTTATTGTCTTTTATTTTTTTTAACTAAAACACAAACCCATGTGCCTTTCATGGTCCCCCATGCTTGGATCACTCATCCCTCTACTGCTTTTTATAACTCTTAGCTCCCTTCAAGATCAGGATTAATGCCATCCCCTTACACAATGCCTTTCCTGATCCTTATTTTGTATATATTTTCAATTTACTTATTTGTGTACATATTGCTCCCTTCTTAGCTCTGCCTCGCAGAATGTGAATTTTTGATGGGTGGGCACCATTTATTAGTGGATTTTTTTTGTCATTAGCAATTAACATAGTACTTGCCAAGCAATAGATTCTTAATAAATACTTGTTGAATTGAAATCACTTGAGTTTCCTAAAACCTACCCCAAAGATATAGCTCAAATACCTTCACATGACAAAATTTGTCATAGTACATGCTTCCTATATATCATATAAAACATACATATATACACATACGCACATACATAAGTAATTTGGGTTTTCTACTTACTCTTTTTCTGTCATAATGTAACCATATTCTTCCTCATCAGAAGACTTCACTTCTAATTGTAAACCTTCCCCAGGGATTTTGGGAGATCCTTCAGCAAGCCTTTCATCTTGTTTCAGAGTACCCTGCATCCAATCTTGAAACTGAAGGAATTCATTGGCCTCAGGGTCAGCATTTGGTTTCTTCTCTGCTGTCAGTTCTTGGGAATAGGTCTTACTTTTCACATTTTCAAACCCAGCATTCTCCTCTTCAGAGGAAAAGGAAGATTCTGTATCTTCTGATTTTTTGGTCTCTATTTTAAAGGGCTTTTCAGAAGGGAGTCCTTCAGGCAGATATTGAATCTCCTGCTCATTCTCCAGGCTCCCCAGTTGGGTATCCAAAGCTTTTACCTAGTAGAATGAAAGAAAAGCCGACTGTAAAGCAAGTTTCTGAAGAAGAAAGCACTGTGGCCCAGGAAATTCACAATAATATATTTCATTTCAGTGAAAATATAAATAGAAAAGAGAATTAAACTAATAATAATGGGTTAGCATTTTAAAAACGTTTTAAAGTCTACAAAAATTTTTATAAATATTATCATTTTTATCCTCACTATAATGAGTTACAATAAATGTAACCTTTTATCCTCACAATAACCCTGGAAGATATGTTTTATTTTCATCTCCATTTTGAAAATGAGGACACAGAGTCTCCCTTACCATTTTATTCTAGAAAATAAAGAGAACATAAGGAGAAATACAAAAATCCATTGCAAGGATATGCATAGCCATTTAAATTGATAGATTAATGAACTGCCCATCTTTAACTCCTGCTGTGATAACACTACCACCTGACTAATGCCAGGAGTCAGTATGACATAGTGCTGGATTTGAAGTCAGTTTGCTATGCCACTTGCAGTTTGACTTTGGGCAAATCTCTGAACATCTCTGCATATGAGCTTTGACATCCTAAACTCTAAAGTTCTTTTCAGTTGAGTATACAAACTTAGATCAGTTTCTTCAAAGAAGATTAGAAGACATTGAATTAATAACATGAATGCAAAGAATCATAGAGCTAAAATTAGACATGACTTCAAATGTCATCTAACTCCCAGTTGAGTTAGATTTATATAGATGAGGAAATGAAATCCAGGAAGACCAAGTAATACACAAAGTCATACATACGGTAGTGATTTTGAACTCAGATCTTCTGACTCTAGAACTAGTCCACTTTATATTGGAGCACAAAAGGTTTTAAATGACCTAATAACATACAAGGCTGGCTACCTTTTTGACTCATTTGAAAAAAAGAAGTAATTCAACATATCACCAGTTTTATATTATTTTTACTATGATAACACATTTCCCAAAATATAAGTAAAACTCTGGGATTTGTTTTATAATCATATGTGCTACAACACATTTATTGTACAAAACAAGAGAAAATTACAACAATAATGGAGTCATTTTCAAATTATTTTGAAAATTAAGCAGAATGATCAATCTGATTAAAAAAAAAACACTTATTTAAATTAGGATCCAGGGTGAAGTTAATATATACTATTTAAGGTACTACATTTCATTGATTTAAATGTAAATCAAGAATACAAATATGAGTTTATAATTCATCCAATATGTCTATCACATTTTCTTACTTTTTGTAATATTTTAGTTTATTTAGTATATTCTGTCTCCCTGCAATACTTCCCCAATATAGACAAAACGTTTTCTATTATCTAGCCAAATACAGCAGCTGAAGATTTCTCTAAAGGGAAAAAATGTTGAACTACATTTTTGAGAATATCAAAACCAAAAGAATAAAATAAATTCATTATGTTCTGAATGGACTTCAACTCATACAGCCCTGCACAAATTCCAAAGTCAATATCAGTTCTGTGTAAATAATGCATTTTTTTTTACTGGTCACATGTTTTTAAAATGAATTTCCTCCGTGGTTTTATGAACTGATAACTGCAGCATTAATTTGTTCTGCCGATTTGCTTCTAAGGAGAATTGTTATATCATTTACAGCCATAACCCAGGATTAATAAACCTCCCCATGACATGTAATATTACAATGAAAAAAAGAGAGAGATTTTACCTTCTCATCAACTCCATCATCACTTTCCTGCAATCTGTTACCTGTAAAAGATATGAATAACTTATCAACATTCTCATCATTTTCATATCACTGCAAGATGTCATATCATATTTAAATCAGATAATCATACAGCATATTCCCTTATAGTGCAGATTGGAAATGAACTGTTGTAATTAAAAAGATAAACTAAATCTAGTTGGGATGCAGGAAATGGTGTTTTTATTCATTCAAGTGGGAGAGAAGCTAAGGGATATACATCCACTTCCAGTCATACATCATTGCCCAACTTAGTATCTTAACTCTTCTTACCCAGACCAACAAGAAATACAGAGTGCCTGAGAGTCATTCATATTTATGCAATAATAAAATAAAGCCCTAAACACAAGCATACAGCATTGTTAAATTGACTTTTCAGAATTAAAAGCTTTCAGATGGGCAGCATTAAAGTTACTTGTTGACAGTATTATATGCTTTTTAATAAAAGCATTCTGTATATAATGGAAGTCTAAAATTCTATGCATAATCTTTTTGCTATGAGGATTTGTATAGAGAGGATTGTTTTAATTAATGTTTGTATTAATATCGGGGTAATAAAATAATAAATGATTTTGAGACTGTTACTATTATGGGAAGACTCCAAATTTTTTATTTAAATATAAAAAAAAGCAAATACGTGTTTAATGAATGACAAATAGTGGAAAAAACAGTTCTAGCTCTTCAAGCACAAGAAATAGCTAGGTAGCATGGTGGATGGAATGCATGCCTATGTAGTCAAGAAAATTCATTTTCTTGAGTTCAACTTTAGCCTCAAACAATTACTAACTGCGTGATCCTGGGCAAGTTGCTAAAACCTCAATTTTTGCCTCAATTTTCTCATCTGTAAAATGAGCTGGAGAAATGGTAAACTACTTTAGTATCTTTGTCAAACAACAATAAAATAAAAACACAAATGGGATCATGAAGAGTCAGACATGACTAAAATATGATTGAACAACAACAAATTTCTTCAAGACTTACCATAGGTTATTTGAACATGGGAACATGTCTTATGAGTTCCTTCGTATAACTCTACATTTAGAGTATAGGCATCTAATCAACATTTGTTGATCAATGGAAATTTATGCCATTATACAGCTGGCTTTGCCAATAATGGAAACATTTTCTCTCTGAAGCTAAGCCAGGTTTTGTTCTAGGCAGGAAAATGGACACTCCCTGGACCTTGACCTTTATAGAAAGAAGATGTACAGGTAGAAGAATGGCAGAAAAAGATGCCAATCCTTAATAAATCTAAGCAATGACCAGCTTATCAGGAAGCTCAGTCTGGAAGAAAGAAGGCCAGGAGAATCTCACTTGACCTTCTAACTCAAGTAGAATGCTATTGTCTGGGAATAAGCTTTGGCGACTTCATGGAGCCATAGCATAAGACAAAACTGGAGTAATTCCTTTTTCATTTTATTGCTCCCATAAATGAAAGTATCCACTCTCAGAATCCAAAATACTATTATTTTTTTAAACCTCAAACACTACACAAAGGAATTATACATCCTCAGAGATGGTAATTTGCTTTTCAACATAATTGCTTTGATAGATTTAGCCTGTTCAAAAAGCTTGTAGCGGCAAACTTCAACCAGATAAAAATCATTACCACAAATCCCTTTCTCCCCAATAGAAACCATATCTCAGGTTTCAGATAACCCTGTATCTCTCACTGACACCTTGATACCACCTTGCTCCTGCCCCCTCTAAATAAGTATAGAAAATTTAATTGACTATCCATGGGGTTTTATTTCATAAAGCAATCCAAGAAGCAAGGCCTCTCACCTTGTAAATTATCTTCAACCATCAAATCATCCTGGTAGTCTTTTGATTCTGGACTGTTGATCCCTTTCATTTCTTGTTCCCTTTGTTCTCCTTCAGCCTCAACTCCCAGAATTCCTGGCACCTCTTCCGTATTTGAACTTTGCATGGTCTCTGCAATCATATCAGCCATCTTTGCCAGCTCCAAAGGACTCAGATTATCCACATTCCCCTTTTGCTTCCTGAAGTCCTTCAGAACATTCTGAATTAAGGTTTCTGTATTACCAAAAGAATACAAATAAAATACTTGTTTACATGTTAATAGAAGAGAAAAGGTCCTAGATGTCAAGATGAGGATAAGGAATAGCTGAGAGGAAGGGGATTGCTCATTTTTCAGGATGTAAAGATGGAGGATGAAGAACAAAAATCTACAAATCATGGAGGATTGGACATGGAATTTACTTAAGTTCTTCATTCTAAATCTAACTCTGTTAATTGGCTTGCTCAGGGGACTTTGAGGAAATGATGTCTCTCTCTTAGCTCCTGTTTACTGGGGGGAAAAAAAGGTTTTGTATCTCTGTTATTCCATTTAAAACCTGGTTGACACTGGGAAAAGTTTCTTATCACCTCTAGCCCACTGTTCCTTAACTGTTAAATGAGGGAGTTGTCCTGATTAGGGGGTGCCTCAGTAGTCCCACTGTATTCAGACCAGGCCTCCAGCTATGTTTCACTTCAATGGATTTTTCAGCATGGCAGCTGGCACTCTTATACCTCTACTCTTCTATGCTCTTGCAGTTTAATAATCGGAATAAAAAAAATTCTCATCGCTTCAGGACAGAGTATGTCATTCTATTCCCTTATGATTCCAGTTGCCATTCCTGTAATTTTCCAAAACAAAATGTCCCTCCTTTGACCACCACTTCCCAATAAGTGTGTTATCTTTCTGAATTAAAAAGTAAACTCTTAGAGATCGGAGACTGCTTTTCCTTTACTAATAATTTACCTGATACTTAACAAAGTAGCATTTGACATGTATTTGGATACTTAATATTTTATTTTTCATTCATTGAGATATATTAAATGGCCTCTAACATCCTTCTTTTTTTTCTAAATTTATAACCTCCTGATTATTTGATTCTGTCCTAGTCTTTTTGACATTATTCTTCACCATGTTGAACAGCAATGTTGCTATGTAATATCTATAGAGAATTCAGAAGAACATCATATAATAGTTTCTTCCCTTTTTGACCAGTGGTTGGAGATAAGAGGGGAAAAGTAGCAGTCTGGACGCATGGTTTCATCACTATAAGGAACTCTGAGTGTGCAAATGCTTTCCTTAGATGTAGATAGTCAACTCATCTATAACATAAAATGACATGAAATTGCCTAGAGCACTGACAATTTAAATGGCTTCCCCATTTAAACTCTTAGCCCAGCATGTGTCAGAAGCAAGATATGAACATAGACTTTACTGATTCCAAAACTGCCTTTCTGTGCATTATACCATAATGCCATTCAAAATTTTGATTAATGATTCAGAAAATAAAACTTTTTGGATATTAAAGAAATTTCAATGGTATGATCTGAGACTTGTCTTACTAACATTGGAAGATGACTATTCAGAGAATGACCAATTGTTTCTGCCTTTCATCAAGAAGAGAAAGAAAAGAAAAGGGACTTAAGAAGTAGCATCAGAGATATTGGATAACATAACAATGGGATGGATTAAAAAAGGTAAATAAAATATTTCATAGCATTATAATGAGGTATTTGAAAATCTGGCTGAAATGACTCAATAATTCAATAAACACTTGTTATAAACTGTTACAGCTGTTGAAATATATAAAAGGTTCTGATAATATAAAGGTATTGATAATATAAGACAAAAATGAAAACCAGTATGTGTTTTGAAGGAACTTATATTCTACTGGGAAATAAAACATATAAAAAGATAAGTAAGTAAAAATAAATTTGGGACAAAGAGAGTACTAACAACTCAGGAGAAAAAGAAAAGTTTCTTGTATGAGATTGTATCTGAGCTCAATTTTGAAGGTACCAAAAGATTCTAAGAGGAGGAAATGGAGAGCAGATCCATTCTCACCACGGAAAAGAGCATGGAGACAAGAAATGGGATGCTGAACTGGTAAAACAACATGTAGATCAGATTGGCTGGAATATTTGGTCTGTGAAGGGAAGAAATAGGAAATAAATCTGAAAAGAAAGCTTGGGAAAGAATTCACACAAAAGTCCCTTTTTTCAATTTCCAATTCAATAAAATTATTCAAAAAATGGTATTACAATTAGTTCCCATGCCTAGTACTGGCTCAGATACCAAAATTTTCTTGATAGCTGCAATTAAGATAGAGATAAAGCAGAAACCATTTAAATCTTTCAATTTCAAGCTCAAGATATTTTCAGTCAATTAACAAATACTTAGTAAGCATCAACTAGGGGGTCAAGTATTATGCCAGGTGCTGGGAATTCAAAAACATGAATGAAATAGTCTTTGCCTTCAAGAAGCTTACATTCTTTCAGTGGAAGTAACATGAACATAAATAAGTTTGATTTTAAAAAAAAATACAAATGGTGCAGGAAGAAGGAAGAGAGGCCCTTAGTAGTTGATCAGATCAGGAAATATTTCAAGTGGAAACTAGCAGAGGAACTGAGTTTTAAATGAAATAAGGAATTTTAAGAAGCAGTAAAGAGTGCTTACTTTTTACTAGAAACTTCCATAAGCTATAACAGAAGTAAGTCTAGGGATTATACTTTCACCAATGCATTGTCCTTATATATATAACATTCAAGTAATTCCCCATCTTATAAACAGGCTGAGGCTCTTTTTCCTTGAAAAAAAAAATCTGGATTTTTTTGTTTCATTTTGAGATTGGTTCTTCCAATTTCACATGGGCTAGATATATAATAGCCCCTCACTGATCCATCATCATGAATGATTCCATGATAGAAAGATGATTCCATTCTTCCATATGGAAAATTGACCTGCTCTGTTTTTCTGGCCTAGGCTGATTCACCTGTTCTTAGATAGTCTGGCGGTTCTCCTCTCCCAGAGGCTCATTATCTTGGTTTTAGACTTAGTGTAGATATCCAAAAGGGCTTAAACCCTATTATAATTAAGAATTCCTGAGCTCAAGCAATCCACCAGTGTTAGTCTTCCCAGTAGCAGAGGCTACAGGTATCTGGCATCGTACTCCACAATCAGACTTTTTTCTAAAACTTCCCATCTAAGTCTGTGCAGGATGTAGGGCTTGCCTTCTCAATAATTTTTATATGAATATTGAAAATTATTTAACATGTAATTGGGAAAAATAAAATATTAAACTATTAAAAAAAAAAAAAAAGATAGGACCTCAAATGTTATGTAGTCCACTCTGAAGAGAGAGGAGAATCCAAGGTAGGTGGAGCCCAGCTAGGTGGTTCCATGAATCCCTGAGCCTAGAATTAGGAAGATCTAAATTCAAATCCAACTTCATTTACTAGCTTTGTGAACCTCAGGAAGCCATTTAATCTCTGCCTCAGTTTCCTCAACTTTAAATGAGGATAATAACAGTGTCTACCTACCAGGATTATTGTGAGGATTAAATGAGATATATTTGTAAAATGCTTATACTGTGCTTAGTACATGGAAAATCTTAATAATGCTTCTTTGTTTCATTGTTTCTTTCTTTTTACAATAGCTCTTATATAACTATTTGCTTGATAATCTTTAGTGATCCTATAACCATAATTTTCCCAGGGATTCTATGTCACTTTTGAATAGTTCTAATTATTATCTTTTTTTTTTCCTTTGGATGGAGTTAAAATCTTTCTCTCAGAAATTTCCAACCATTTTTCCAAATTTTTTCCTCTGGTACTCAAAAGAACATATTTGATCTTTCTTCTGTATAACCTTTAATATCTCTGCTAAGATTTTTTTTCTCCAGATTAAAAAGCTATTTCTTTCAACTCATCTGTCTATGCCATTTTCTGCATCTTTACCATCTTAGGTCACCCTCTTTCAGACATCTTCCAGTTTATTAAAATGCTTCTTAAAATATGGCACCCAAAACTTAACACAACACTCACAATGGACACTGTGACTAGGACACTTTAAAAAGTCATCTTCCATTGCACTGATATTTTTTGCTATTATATCTCATTGGATACTCTTAAAGTTTGTAGTTTCCTAAGGCTCTAAGATTTTTTTTTCAGATGACTTACGGTTTATCCCTATATCTTCCTTTCCTATTTTTCGATGAACCAGTCAAGAGCTAATTGGAATATTGGAGCAAAAAATTTTTTAAAAATAGCAAACACAAATATGTAAGAAAATATTTAGAGGTATTAAGCAGGCACCTGCTTTAAGCAAGCACCTTGGTGTCAGAAGAGTTTGCCTATGATCACAAAGTAAGAAGTATCTAAGAGGCATATATGAACTCAAATCACTTCTACTTCAGGTCCTTTATTACCCCCTATTGTCCGTTGGATGCACATTATCATTCTGGGATGGCAAGAACAAGAATAATGATACTTATCAAATGAGCTAGAACTATCTAAAATGGCAATGACAATTTCTGGTGAATTTAAGGTTAAATTTTTTTTAAACCATACTAACTAAATAAGACTTAGAAATTTTCTATTATGCTACATGTTGAGAAAAAAAAGCAGTTGTCTTTCATACCCTCCTCCTATCAACCAGGGACAGTGCTGGACTCAGAAACTGCCTTTATAACCTAGTGACAATCTTGCCTGGTCAATAAAAGCTTTATTCACAGAACAATGGATAACAAGAAAACAGAGTTTGAGTTTATCTAGAATCCTTACAGATTTTTACAAAGATAAACAGCTTGAACATTATTACATCTTCTGTGAGGACACAGTTACACATCTTTACCCTTTAACTAAGTAAGAGGTTTGCTTTTTAGAAGGATTTTTGTGAGACTATAAAAGAGAAACATTTAAAAATATTACTTTGCCTCCATTTCTGAAAAAAAATCTTTTCAAAGGAGAAATACCACCCACTCATAATAATTCTCTGACTTATTTGAAAAAATTACTTAAGCCTACTTATTGCTCTCTAAAGATCTATTTAGCTTTAAAATTCTATAATTTTATTATTTTTAGTATAGTATAATAGATTATTATTATAGACACAGATATATCATGTTACAAACACTTCCCCTCAAAACATAATAGAGGAACAAAACCAATTTATTAACTAACTTATTAAGTCAGTTAGTTGAGAAGCAGTTAGTTGAGAGGGCCAGTCTCCAAATAATGACCTTAACTTTACTCAATCAACAAATATTTATTAAATGTTCTAGGAACTAGATTAAATGATGGGAAGACAGATCCAAAAATAAAATGGAAATAAGCCCTACTCTCAAGGAACTTCCATTGTTTTGATGGAGACAAGATGTATGTATGCAACTATATACAGAATAAGTACTTTTTAAAAATCAACTATTTGGAGATGGAGAGTGATAAGGTTGGTAAAGCAGGAAAGTCTTTATGTAGAAGGTGATGTTTAAGCTGCAGCTTGAACCGAACTGAAAGAATCTTTGGAGCACAGTTTAAAAAAAAACAAAACACCAAAACAATTGCATTCCACATATGAGAATATTGAGAAAGATAGCAGACAGGAAGATAGGAGATGGGCTACTACATGTTTAGAATAGAGAGAATACCAATTTGGCTGAACCTTAGAGTGATGGAAATGGAATAATATCTAATGAGGTTAGAAAGATAGGCTGGAACCAGATCATGAATGCCATCAAAAACCAAACAGAAAAGGTTATATTTGATACTAGTGTCAACAGAAAAAAAAAAAGGCTTTATCAAGTAGGACAGTGATATGGTCAAATCAGAACTTAGGGAAAATTATTTTGGCAGCTCTATAGAGGATGAACTGGAATGGAGAGACACTTAAGCAAGGAGACCAATTAGAAGGCCAATGCATTAATCTAGGTGAGAGATGACAGGTCCCAAATGAAGGTGGTTAACTGTGTTCTTAAACAGAAGAGGCTGGATAGAGAAGATGTTAGAAGTAAAAATGTCAAGGTTTGGCAATTAATTGGACACATAGGGTGGAGGAGAGTGAAGAGGTGATAACACTGAAGTTACAAGCCTGGGAGACTAAAAGGTTAGTCTTATCTCCAACAAAAATATGGAGATTAGGTAGAGGGTTAGGTTTAAGGGAAAGATATATAATATAATAATACATAATAAGTTTTGTTTGTGATATTGTGAATGTTGAGTTTGAGATGCCCAGTGGGCTTTTGGTGATAGAGAACTAAAACTTGACAAAGTGATAAGCGCTGGATACACAGATTTGTGATAATTCTCAATAGGTGGTAATTGGTTCCCCATACCTCTTCATTTTACAGGTAAGACTACCTAAACCTGGAGAGGTTATGTAACTTGCCTAGGATCATATAGATGATTATAGAACCATATAGATGAATACAGGTCCTCTGACTCCAAATCCTGCCTTTATTCTGTGCCAAGGAAAACAATTTTGACAAGGACATGAAAAAAGAATGCTTGCTGGAAAACAGCAGCTACTTTCCTCCCTAAAACTGGCAATTGAGCAAAGAGGGCCCTGACAGTACTATAGAAACAATATCATTATTGCTGTTTTCCCTGTGCTGCTCTACAAGAACTGGCTGCTTTACAGAAAACATAAAAGATGCACTTTGAGAATTAAAGGTGTTTCCTTGTTACAGACACCATTGCTGTTGTTTTGGTCATTCATTGTTCATTCTTGGGAAAGTTTCCCATCAGGACAAGCCACATAACTGAGTGGCTCACAATATAACCTTTTCATTTCTACTTGTGTTGTCTCCCTTAACTAAAAAAAGAAACCAAGCTCTTTTCTTTTCCCATGAGTCTATTATATCAGGAAAGTCTTATCTCCACTTCTGCAGGTTCAGTGCCTACAACAAAGAACTAGTTGACTCTCAAACAAAATGGAAATAAAAAGGGGAAAAAAAAAACTCACACTGAGGGAGTGGGATGGGAAGGCAAATGGCCACAGGTGCTTTTGTGGACTCCTTTCTAACACGACCTGCAGGTTTTTTCAGTTTTATAAGCAAATCAGAGCTAGAATGACCTCCTGACTTCTCAGCAGCTGCTCTCTGCCTGCAGCACCCAGACTCACTGGAGAAATGTCCATCACCCATACCTGTAAATAGCTAAAGACCAATATGGGAAAAACATGGGAGTAGATACTAAACAAAGTAGATACAATTCAGAAAAGTACTCATCATTCCATACTTGCTAGAGTAGCTATGCATATTCACAGAGACATCCTTACTGGAAGGATTCTGAGCATGGAATCCTATTCACTGCAGAGGAGTGGTTTTTATGAAATCAGTGAAAACACATAAAATGGGGTAGTGAAAAGAACCCTGGATTTGAAGTTTTAAGACTTGAAGCTGAGTCCTACTCACAAGTTGTGTCATCTTGAGCAAATTACTTCATTTGGGTTTAGTTTGTTCATCTGTAAAATGCAATGGCTGGCTGATTTCAAAGGGGCCTTTCATTGCAAAATCTATGATCTAAAGCAAGGAAGTAATACCAACCTGCATAAGAAGGTCTAAAGCAATATATTTGCCTTTCTAAAGAGGAAAACAAACAAACAAACAAATGCCTTTCTAAAGGGGAAGGGTTGCAGAGCTGAGCTTAAAATCACAGTCTTTCAAGGAAAGCTCTCCCAATTTAAGGCTGCTCATTTGCAACATCAATTGCATATCTGACCTGGCAGAATTATCAATTGTGATTCAAGGTCTATTCCTAATCCCCAAATCCTATCCAACCTCAGTTTTGTACATGCTGGTAGAGAGACTACCTATGGCTTCATCAAAAAGAACAAAACAACAACAAAAAAAGCCTTGTTGAGGTTGGGCTGGGGGAGCCAGTGAATGATCCTAATTACAGCAAAAATAGAATAGGCATCTTACTCCTTGAAGGTTTTTCCTCAATTTCAACCTATGAGTTTTTAGCACACTGTGTCTGCTTCTGCTCTCCAACTGCTTGCCAGCCTTGATCCTTGCTCTGTCTTCAAATAGCTCTTTTTGTTTGTGAAACTTCTAGGCTCCTAATCAGGGGTTCTGAACTTTCATCATTTTATTGACAACTAGCTTCTACTTTTTCTCTGGTTCTGGACTCTGTTTTCTACCTGAAATTTCATTCTCCATTTTGAATGAGCTACTAAAGTCATTGAAGAAAACAGGAGATTGTCCTGAATGTTGGAACAAGTCCGGACCATCAGATGACAGGATCTTACTCAATATGACAAGAGAGGTGATAATCCCATTATTTAGTTGTTAGCACCACATTTTAACAAAGATATAGACAAACAAACATCCACTTGAAAATAGATATCCTGTCTAAAGAAAGGATTAGGCTGAGGCACATTAAAACTATTCTTACCACTGAACCACTAAGTCTTGAGTTAAAGATGGAAAGGCTGAGCAACAGAGCTATAAATAGCATCCAAAGTCGTCTTTTATAGAAAGCTCAGCAACTATTTCTTTACAATCAGTGGTTTTCTTAATTTCCACATGAGTATGAAACATCATGCTCCCACACTGATTATCTCCTAGTTCTCTATCCCTTTTTAATTTTCTTTTGTGTGTTGTCTTTCCCCATTGGAGTGCAAGCTCCTTGAGGGAAAGAACTGTTTTTCTTTTTTTTTTTTTTCATTTGTATCTCCATTACTTAGCACAATGCCAAGCTTAATAAATGTTTATTGGATGGAATTGAGCTCAATTGATTAATTCAAATAATGAATCTCCTGAAGTGGTCACATTATTTATAAACATCCTAATTAGCGCAAGTAATGAATCCTCTGAAGTGGTTGTATATATTTGAATTTACACTATTCAAAGTCATAATTATGTAAACTATGGTAATTGGTTCCAACTCTGTGGAAATATATGGAGATGGGATTTAAATAATGTGACCACTTCATGGGATTCATTATTTGCACTAATCAGGATTTAGCTGTATTATAAGGATTAGACTTGTTTTGTTTGGACCAAGACTGAAGACAAATGGAAATAGGATTGGATTTGGAATTAGAGGACTTGCTTTGAATCTTGTCTCTGCCACTCCCTACCTGTGTTATCTTGAGTCACTGAAATTTTTTGTACTTCAGTTTCCTCATTTATCACCAAGAAAGATAGCCTTGTCTTCTAAGGTCTCTTTCATCTGTAGAGCTATGATTCTATGACATTCTAAATGGGATTCCCACAAAGGAAAATTGTAGAGTTGCAGATTTGGGCATAAGGAAAAACTTCTCAACAATTAGTATGATTCAAAAAGTTGACTGAGCCACTATCAAGGTAATGAACTCTCCAAAAGTTGAAATCTTTAAGTAAAGACTTCAGAATCAATTAAGTAGGTTAATAGAGGTGGCTCTAAATGACTAGCATTAGAAAAGTAAAAGCAGAGGTGGGAACTTTTTTTTTTTTTTTTTTTTGTAATAGAGCAAAGGAAATACCAAGCAAAAAAAAAAAAAAAAAAAAAAAAAAAAAAAAAAAAAAAAGTTTATACAATAAACCCTCCCAAAGGTTCTAATTAAACTGTGGGTAAATCAAAGCTTTCACAGATCTGTCTCTTTAACAGGCTTGCTGGCAGCAAGGAAGGACCAGAAGTTGTTCTAATGGGAAGGGTCAGGGGGAGAAAGTCTTCACAGGTGGTTTTTGCTTGTTTGATTACAACAGGGAAGATCTAGAAGTTTTGGCACTGGAAAGAAGATTGACTGAGGAAGATCTCCTCCCTCCAAGCCCTGTGTTCTCTTCCTCTCTAGCACTATAGCAAATACTACTAGTCATGATAAAACAAAAGAACATGCATTTGTCTGGTTACTGCTTAAATGCTCTTTTGTTAGCAAGCACAGTCAGCTTTAGGTGAAACTATGGTATGGACCAACTTCCTTCTTCCTCTACTTGGCTCCAGAGGGCAGAAGTGGGAGTAGAGCATGGATCCATAGAGGAAAAATATATTTCCTAACAATGAGAGGTATCCCTTTGGACCTCTTCCAGATGTTCTGGATCCCTCTTCTGCTGTTTCATCTTAAAACATTCCTCTGTGCCTCATCCCCTCTTGCTCTGAAACAACCTAACATTCTCACAGCTTGTTCCACAAGACTCACCTGCCTTCTCCAGCTGGTGCTAGGTACCTTCATCCCTTCCCCCAAATCCCAGCTAATTCAGATCCCTTTTCTGGGTTATCTTCCCTCACTGGAATATAAGTGCTCCTTGAGGGCACCTCTGCCTCTCTTTTTTTGTATTTTTGTCCTCAGCATTCATCATAATGTATGGCACAAAGCATTTTCCTTTTATCTTTCTTTCTTTCCTTTTTCTCTCCCTTCCTACTTTTCTCTTCTTTTTCTTCTTTCTTTCCTTCATTTTCCTTTCTTTTTTTCCTTCCTCCCTTTTTACATTTCCTCCTCTCCTCTTTTCCTTCCTTCATTTCTTCTTTTCTTCTTTGATAAGTAATAAGTTACCCATCAATGAAGATATTAAGTGAAAGCTTGATGACTACCTGTTGGGAATATATTAAAAGGGCATTTCTGTTCATGCATGATTTGGCATAGAGAATCTCTAAGACTGTGATTCTCTACCAACTGTAAGATGAAAAATAATTGGTCAATTCATTGTCCTCCTGAGGGCTTTAGATTCTAAAAGGACATTTCCTGAGATGGTATGCCTTAGGCCAAAGTCATAAATCTCTACAGGTGGAACTCACAGGCACTGTGCAGGGCAGTCAGGGAGGGAATCTACTAAAATTGTACCTGCTTTGCTTAGAGATGATACTGGCCCTGTGAGAGTATGACATAATGGTCCTCTCATCTGATAAAACCAAAATGGGAGAAAGGAATACTTAGCCAGGTAGCCTCTTGTCAGAGATCTACAATTAACAAAGGTTCATCACCACTTTCAGTGTCTCCTGGTATTTAATTTCTCGGGCAATAAACCCTTCAGTTAAACCATCAAGAATCTCTCTCTCTCCACTTACCTCTTTTTTTTTTCCTCACTAGAATAGAAAGAGCAGAAAAATATGTTTCATAATCAGGGTAAATGTTTAACAGCTGTATATAGCACATACTTTTAAGCTGAATATGCATTAATATTCTCTCCATCATTTTCTTAAGTCTAGACAATCAACAAAACATTAAATCAGTTCCTGATTTGTAGTGTTTGCTAATTTCCAAGGTATAAATGTTCACAGTAAAAAAAATTGACAATCAGAACCTGAACAAGATGATTTTAGTATATCCCTGTTCATAATTTTCTTTTATATTCTTAAAGATACCCCCAAATCAGAGGTCACTCTCATTTTGTACTTCTTTTTAAAGGAATATTATGTAAAATTTCTCTTTAGAAAATTATGAGCATAGAATATAACCCTGGAAATTATTTCAATGTAAAGAATCAGTAATAAAACAAACACAAGTTGGAGAAAGGGTTAGTATATAACTATCCTGGCAAATTCTGGGTCAACAATACATTTACAGTGACTGTAATGTATGATCATAGATATTATTCTAGAATGTATCATAGATGCCACTGAATCCAACCCCATACCTTTACAGATGAGGAAACTGAGGCACAAGGATATAGGACTTGCCTGGGGTCCCATAGCTGTTAAGTCTTTCAGGCACAGTACTTGGACTTAAAATATAATTTCAAATCCAGCACATTATCACATTACCTAGTTGACTAAATATATTAAAAATGTCTGCCAAACAATTTTTTTTTAATGCCAGAACTTCTTAGGCATTATCAACCTACAGTATTTCCTCAAAAATTCTCATCACCTTCTCCATGTACTTTTTCTGTGACTTTGGGCATTTCCCTTAATCTCTCTGGGTTTGTTTCCTCTTTGCAATTTAATTAAAAATATAAAATTAAGTGCCTACTATGTGTCAGGAACCATGCTACACTGTGGGGATACAAAGAAAGGCACAATAAAGAAGCTGGGCTTGACCCTTTCTAAAGCTCCTTTCTGTTCTGAATCAATAAGCCATAAGAGTTAAAAAAAAATAAAAATAAGATGCTGCACATTAAAAAAAAATTCTCAGAGCCCTGATGGGAGAGATGGGGAACATTAAATGGAAACACAATTGAGGATCAAAAGGATCAAAGTGGGCAGTTCTTTTGCTCCATAAGCATACCACACAAACCTGAGGCTCTGACCTGTTTAGGATGACATTTTAAGTAGCTTTCTGTGTTCTGAAGGTGATATTGCAAGGCAATTACGCAAAATGTCAAATATCAAATATGTAAGAATTGAAAAAGATCAACATGCAATGACTCCTGAAAAACAACAACTATAGGCTTGCCCTACAGAGAATGGCCATTTATATAAGGATTTTTCAAATGACAACATGATGAATTTCACAAAGGGAACAAGAATCCTTAGTAAGAATCCTAGTCATATTCACTTTATCAAGAAGGATGCAAATTACAGTCAGTTTCATTTGCTTTTAAGTATCATGAATTTATAGGATTATGAAAGTATCCAATTTGGGATGGACCAATGCAACCAGGTGGTTCTTTCTAGTTCTCAATCTTCTAGAATTCTTCATCAAATTAGCCTATCACTGTCATTATCAAACAGGTATTGAATATCAGAGTAAGTAAATAAGACAGAATGGAATGGAAAGAAAGTAGTTTGAATCAGAGGCCCAGGGTATGAATCTTGTATCTCCACTACAAGTTATTTGTGAGATCTTGGCTAAATTACTTCATCTCAATGAATGGTCTCTATTTGTAAATATTTGAGGAATCATTTAGCTCAGAATTCTTACTGTGGATCCAGAAACTTTTAAAAATATACTTTGATAACTGTTGATAACTATTTCAATATGATAAGTTTCCTTTATAATTCTATACATTTTATCTTCTGTATCCAAAAGCACAATTTGATTCTAAGAAGCAGTCCTTAGGCTGCATTAAATTGCCAAATTGTTCACAACATCATAAAAAAACCTTGTTCTAGATAATCTCCCTGGCCCCTTTAATCATGGACATTATAATCCCATGAATACTTCTCAAGAAAGTATTCAAGGAAGGGAAAATTTTTAGAGCAACATAGCAGAAATTGTGGCTATTTACTAAACTAAAAAATGGATGCATGTAATAACTATTTTTGCAATATTCTTAACTTCAAGTCTCATATATTAGAAGAAAATGATCACTGCCTTTAAAATCTTCTCACAGAGCTTTTATTCCATTTTATGTAATACCAAGATTCTAAAGAATAGAGTTTGGGAAATGGAAAATCAGGAAATGAGGCAGCTAGGCAGCACATTGGACAGAGTGCTGAGCCTAGTGTCAGGAAGAATCATATTCATGAGTTCAAATCTGATCATGCTAGCTGTGTGACCTTGGGCAAATCACTTTATTCTATTTGCCTCAGTTTTCCCATCTGTAAAACGGGTTGGAGAAGGAAATGGCAGACCAGTATCTTTACAAGAAAATCCCAAATGAAATCACAGAAGCATCAAACTGAATTGAAAATTTTTTCTGAATGAACAATAACAATAACAAACCCAGGAAATGGTGTCAGGGTTGGGGGAGTTTTACAGTATAATATGGATGCTATATTGAACTGGCCCATTCTCCAAGTAACACTCAGAATAGGAGTAGTTAAATGAGTATGCTATCTTCCCATGCTTTATAAATATTGAGGGTCTTGGGTAAAGTGGCAAAAGTAGCTGTTATAAATTTGTATATGTAGAGTTCATGTGCCAAGAAGTATAGGATGCATCACTTACTCCATGTATACCAGAGGACTCCTAGTCTATTTTCTAGGGAGAAGCTGCTTCTGTATAAGAGGGGTAATGTGGGTTTCAGAAGAAAGATGAAGAGAAAGAAAAAAAAAAGAATGAGGGCCTAAAGTTATAGGCAAAAAGATGGAAGTCAATGCAAATTAGAGACTTTCGGAGCCTTACAAACTTAAAGAGAAGCATGTAGTCAGTCAACAAGCCTCTATTAAGTATTCATAATGTTAGGTACTGGAGATATAAAGGTAAGAACATGGTTCCTTACCCTCAAGGAGCTAATATTCTAATAAGGAAGACCACATGCAAACAAATATATATGAGATTTAAAAAATATATAGTGTAAATGGAGGTAGTCTCAGAAGGACATATCAATAGCAAGTGGAAGGGCTGGAAAAGATTTTCTAAAGATGAGATTTGAGTTCAATCAATTTGAGCTGGCAAGAAGAGCTAAGGAAAAAGAGAATTCCATGTGGGGGGACAACTAACGAAAAAATTCAAAACAAGGAGGAGTATTGGATATAAGAATAAGACTAATGTAGCTGGAATGTAGAGTACAGAGAGGGACTAAAGTATAAAAACACTGGAAAGCTAGGAGAGATCAGTAAAAATTCTTGCACTGATACAGACCTAAAGGGAAGTACTGTGGGTAAAGTGAGATGGCAGCAGAAAATAGAGGGTCATAGGCCAAACAAATGGCAGCAGAGCAGGGAATATATATATATATATATATATATATATATATATATATATATATATATATATGTATATATACACACACAGAAAGATAAAGAGAGAGAGAGAGAGAGACAGAGAGAAAGAGAAAGACAGAGACAGAGAGAGACAGAGAGACAGAGACAAAGAGAGAGAGAGACAAAGACAGAGAGAGAGAGAGAGACAGAGAGAGACAGAGAGAGAGAGACAAAGACAGAGAGAGAGAGAGAGACAGAGAGAGACAGAGAGAGACAGAGAGAGAGAGAGAGAGAGAGAGAGAGAGAGAGAGAGAGAGAGAGAGAGAGAGAGAGAGAGAGAGAGATGGGGGGGTAGAAGTTGATAAACTTCCTTGTTTTCTCAAGTCATAAAAAGTACTGTAAACTGAACAGATTACATGGAACCCTGTGGGAAAAGATTAGGTTATTTTCTTAACTATCCATGAATTCAGAAGTGAATCCTTTGGTGTATTTGTTGTATTAGTAAATCCTTTTTCAGTCTTTAATGTTCTTGCTACCATCAATATTTGCTGGGGAGCTTAAAGACCTTTAGGGAAAGCAAAATGTACCACACCCTGAAGTTCCAGGGATTTCTTGGATGGCATGAACCAGAGAGATTTTTTTTTTTTTTGCAAGAATCTAAACTAGGCTTTGAAATCCAGAGAACTGCTCCAACAAGAGAGTCGTGCATGTGCCCACTCTAGTTAACTTTCAATTATCTTCAATTTAGAGTAAGGGTTGAGGAGGTAGGGGCATAATAATAAAAAATCTATCTGGCTTTGCAATTTATTTTGTTCTTCACTTCTCTGTGTTAAGGGCATCTGGCATTTCCTAATAGTGCTTTGTTTAGGATAATATGAAAATTAATTGGCATGTTCTGAATGCACATCAACTTATATCAAGGGGAGACAGCCAAGAAACATGCTGGGTGGGCAATATAAATCTAGAAGGCAAAGTCAGTGTGCAAATGAGAGAAGTGAAAGTTACTTGAGGTCCAGTTCTGAATATGTCACTAAATCACTAATATACCTTGGGCAAATAACTCCCCAATGCTGAACTTCTATTTTCTCATTTGTAAAATGAGAGAGTTAGACAAAAGCTTCTTAATTTGAAGTACTCATTGCCAAGGTGATCCCAGAAGTTAGAAGAGGACTAACATCGATATCTTGACTAACCTATGCTTTACTAACCTATTCATTTTTATTTTATACTTTTAAAAACATTCTGAAAAGGGTGCACCACAGATTTCCTCAGATGTCCAACGAGGTCCATGACACAAAAAACCCCTAGACAAGAGGTTGTCTGTGTTCCCACATGGTTTTCTCATTCTAAGTCTATAACCTACAGTTACATATAGAACTAAAAGGATACATACGTTTCTAGGATACTGGTTGAGAACTTTGTTGTCCTCAATTACAAAGTTTTAAGGACACAGATGGCTTCTTTGCTTCATTCTCTTGAATTTCCCTAACATGCAGAGAGGAGCTTATATTCAAGGGTTTGCTGAAACCTCACTGATAAATCATTCCATTCAATAGAAACCTGGGCTGCTTTGACTTGGAAAACATACAGGGAAACCTACTGCACATGGCGATTCATGTGAACAGGACACAAATCATTGAAAACAACTCCTGCTCCAGAGATCAGGTGGATGAGAGAGTAGTTGGAACTCTTTGCCAAAAGGTATAATTAGATTTGAACAGGACACAACATTTGTCTACACTCAAATATGAATGGCCTTCTCTAAGTATTATAGAGGTAGCAGGTGTTTCCTTTCAAGTGAAAATGACCTCAAAATGGCCAGATTTTCTTCAGAGCAAATGTCTGTGTTTCAATGAAGTTTTCTGATTCAAAAATTAAAATCATCATCATTATCAAAGGAACCCTGATTAGATGCCCTTCTATGAATGGAGAGCAGGCTTTGTTCTCTGAGAGTTTTCAATCTAAACTGAGTAAGGCTGACAGATAGATGTGGACGAGGATGAGTTGACACACAAACTGGGTAAACACATGCAAATCAAATTAAGGCTCACAGAAGAGCCCAATGTTCAAGGTGGGACATGTAGCTCAACAATTTATTTCATTGGAGGTGTATGTAATAATAAGGTATTAAAGCAGGAAAAAAAAATCTTATCGATCTGACCTTGTCCCTCCTAAGAAGAGATCAGAAAAAGCTGATCTTGCCACTCCCCTACCCACAAATTTTCAATGGCTCCCTCCTTCCTTTGACTAGAATACAAAACCATGAAGTTGGCATTTAGAGCCCCTTTACTATTGGGCTTCCATCACCTTTCCAGTCTTATTTCATAAGATTGCCTTTCTATTATCTGTGCTCCAATCCTGGCACATACTAAGTACTAAATGAATATTGATTGACTGATTCCAGTCCAAGTGTCCAGTTACATCTTCCTCATGTTTAATATTCCATCTTTTTCCTCCTAGCTTTTTTCCTGGTGTTGTCCCATATCTGAAATACACTCTCTCTCCTCAGCTCTACATGGCAGAATCCTTAGCACCTTCAAAGTCAGGCAATCATTCAGTGAACAAACACTTATTAAGGACCAGCTTTGTGCCAGACACCCTTTGATATCAATGTGTACCCTACATCTTCACAAGGGAATCTGGAGATGAGGGTAAGTTCTTCCATTTCATCATTCTTGACTTTACATTAGTGGCCTCTCTGGCTAATGCTATTGTCAGTTTTTTGCAGAGGCCTATATAAAAAATGGTCTTACTTTGAGAATTTGAAATTGTTGAATATTGATTTGTCCCCAAAGTGCCCAAAGCATGTCCATGCTATAATGTTATAATGAAAAAAGACCCTAAACTAGAAGTTTGGAAAAAATGTGCATATGTGTATATCTTTCCCATCAGTTACTGGGTCAGGAAATTTTTATTAAATTTTCCCTAACCATCTCAACTGAAAGTACGTTTTTTCTCCATTAGAGACCCCAAATCTTAATTGTCCTGTTCACATAGCATTTCCGTTTTACTAGTTTGTATTGTAATTTAGCTTTATACTGTTCCTACTAGGAATATAAACTGCTTGAGATTGTGTGTGACTTCTGTTTTACACTATATAAGAATTGTCAAACACAGTTGAATCTATAAACATGGCAACACTCCCTAATGCAGCTGAAACAGAATAAAATGTAATTGGGAAGTATTTACCAAAATGAATAAAAATGCAATAGAACACAATGTTAATATGTGCTTTTCAAAGCCAATGTTAGTTGCTCCTGCTTTTTATCTTCTTGATATTACTGTACCATATGACATTCTGAAATAAACAGATACTCAAAATAAATACTGGAATCACAGAATGACTGAATTTCAAAATCTGAAGTTGATTTTTAAAAAAGATCCAGGGCCACATAACCTAAATTAGGGGCTCTTTACCTATGGCCAAGTTTCCTTCAAAACCCTATGGTTATTTCCTTTCTCTTTAAATAGAAGAATAAAATGCAGATCACATCTTCAAGGAATTTAAAATCACTTTAGTGTTAATGGAAATGATGACAACAATAATCACCACTTACATTTCTATTGTGCTTTCAAGTTCTTTGCACATATTTCATTTGAGCCTCATGATAAAACAAGAAGTTAAGAACTGGAGTTATTATTATCCCCATTTTAAAGATGAGAAAACTATCTAACCCCGTGACAGATAGGATTTTAATTGAGCATTCTCTTGAATATAGGTCTAGGATTCTTTCCACTAAATCTTTATATTGGGTCTCTATATGGGGTCATATGCTTTGGAAAGACTGAAGCTTTCCTGTTAATATTTACTATGTTCTGATACAAGCTATGGAAGATGAGTCACACATTGATCCTCAACAGTATAGAAAAAAGCTCTCAAAACTTCTTCAACAGAATTATTCTAAGACTATAACAAAAAAAAAAAAGGGACATTCAGCTGAAATGCATCTCTGACCTAGAAAAGTGTTTTCCTTAAGAATGTGCTGCCATGAGAACTAATCATCATTATCATTTTATATATATATGTGTGTATGTGTATATCTATGTATCTATCTATATCTATATCTATATCTATCTATAAAAAAAAATATATATATATATATATATATATATATATATATATATATATATATATATATATATATATATATCATTGCAAAAATTAAGTCCTCAGGATGCAACTTGGGGCCTGGTGACAATGAGTATGGGCCAGGTCTCAGCACTCAACACCTGGGTTCTAGAGAAGGAAGGGAATGAGTTTACTTTACCTTCCAGTGTGTTCTGAGAGTCCTTAGCATCCCCAGGAACAGACACCAATTTCTGAACTGACAATCCAGAACCAGGTCTTAGCTCTCTCAATCCCGTTTGCAGAAGGAAAAGTGGCTTTGCCTTCACATCCATTTCTTCCTCTTTGGAGAAGGCTTCATTGTATGGCAAGAGAAATCGATTACCAAAATGAGGGCCATCTCTAGTCCTGCCACTGGAGCCTTTGTCAGGGTTCTCCTTTGCCATGTAGGCCTGGAGAGCCGCCATCAGATTCTGCTTGTCGAGATCTGGGTCCGAGTTGTAGGAGAATGTGTCTGGCTGGATTTGACTGAAGGCCCTCAAGGAGGGATTATCAGGATAATTTGGATGAGATATGGGAACATAGGTGAGCTCCGGGCTACTTCCTCTGGCCTTCTGAACTATGTAGTTTAGTAGCCGGTCAGGAAAGACGTTCTGGAAGAGATGGGAAAAAAAAAAAAAAGACAAAGTCAAATTACTACAACAAGTCAACAAGAATCTTGTCATATCTGTTCTATCTTTCTGGGGCTATGTCTAGCACTGAAGCTTGCATCTATCTTCACATATAGAAACACACCCCCCCAAAACAAAAAATAACTTCTCAGCCTCATTCTCATCCTATTGATCTCATTTCATAGCAGTTATTTACAATCAGTTTTCTTGATCTAAAATCAGTTCTCCCTCAAATGGTTGTCTGTCAACTCCAAGCCTTTTGGGGGGAAGGTCTCATGGGATTTTGTCTGGGAGGCCAGCATCTTTTGTCTGCCAATAAATTATTTCAAAAGTAACATTCTTTTTAGAAACATTATTCTGCATCAGAGTAATTGCAAGGACCTCTCATTTCGTGGCAAAAAGCTCCCCAATAAATAAGCTATCTTCTGGCCAAAATTGGTTTTTAAAGCTTGTACCCAACCTTCGATTTTCCCTCACTCTGACTTGATTAGTAATTCTCTTCAGATGGATTGGCTCATATACTCTGAATCTACTCTAAGAAAACAGGCCTCTGAAGACTTTCCCATATTTGGTGTAGGACAACTTGATCAAAAAAAAAAAAAAAAAAAAAAAGAATGTCATGTTGGAGTAGCCTCGTTTCATTCAGCACAGAGTTCTGCCCATGATAATAACTCCAAGAAGTCAACTGTGGGCACTTCACTAAAACAGTCTGGACCAATCCCTACACATCCTTACATCTCATGAACAGTCTGGTGTGAACAAATTAACACCAATTAGCATTTCTATAGTGCATTAAAATTGACAAAGCACTTTTCATATGGTCTCTCATTTGATCCTTCCAACAGTGCTACCATTGTAGGGTTGGTAGTTAGTCAAAATTAGGAGGAACCTAAAGCTGAGAGAGGCAAATGACTTAACCAAGTGTCTAAGATAGAAGTCAAAATTAGGTCTTCCTGACTCCAAGTCCAACATTGTCATTACATTGTACCCCCTAAGTGCCTCATGATCAACCATGAACTAATGAAACAAAAACAACAAGGAAAAAAACTCTTAAAGTTTATTTATTTATTCCATCTAGACTCACACTGCAGGGAGTAGAAAGAAGGCTGAATTTGGAGTCACAGGAGCTTGATTCAAATCCCTTCTTCAGCACTTATTAGCTATGTGACTTTGAACAACTCATTTCATCTTTCTGAGCCTCTCTTTTCCCATCCGTAAAGAGAGGATAGCAAAATGATTAGACTTCAGGGAAACCTGGTGTTCACATCCCAGTCCTGACGCTGATTTGCTAGATAGCCGATGGCAAATCATTCAATCTTTCAGTGTCCCAGCCAGCTCCCCGCGCTATAACTAACGATGAGTCACTGATATGCACTGGTAGAAGGCATCTCCAGGCACCCTGGGAAATCATAGGTCAGTGACTGCCCTTTCTCCTCAAAAAACACACAAGCATCTTCATCAGCATGTAAGGAAAGCGCTTTGTAACCCTTAAAGCTACAGATATGTTACTACTATTACTACTAGATTTTGTGTATGTCTGTGGTGTGTGTGTGAATGTTTTGAGAGAGAGTAGTAATTACTCAAGGAAGCTTTGTTTCTATTTAATTTAATCCAAGATTTGAAATTACAAAGGATTTAGATTCAGCTAAGGATTGGATTTTTATGAAAAAATTATATGTAAAAAATATGTTAGTAAAGAAACAGTGTGATTCAAACAGAGGCTAGATATGTATTTGTAATCACGCTGCCAAAGACTTTGTGAAAGATAGGACTGGATGATCTTGGAAACAACTAGAAAAATTTGATGATTCTCTGTATTGTGCTGAAAAGCAGATTGAACTGAGCATCAGGAGACCTGGGTTCTATGCCTTGTTAAGGTACTAATTATCTGTGTGACTAAGGACAGTCTATTTAATTTTTCTGAGTTTCAGTTCCTTCATTTATCAAAGAAAAAGACTGAATAGTTGCTAATGTCCCTTAAAATTCTCAGAATCTATGATTTTGGCCGCTCTTCAACATTTTAAAATATTTCCTAAAGCTGGTTCATTCAACCGTTTTGACTGTAAAATAAATAAATAAATAAATGAAAGGAAGGGGAGATTCATTAGAAAGAGAGAAAAATCTAAAATGCCATAATAACAAAATAAACCCTCAAGCAATTTCCAACAAATTGGGTATAAGTGTCAATCTTGAGCTCAGACCTGAACTTGTATTGAGAAGGAAGAGTCTCTGAGCACCTACTCAGGTCACTGCCCTAGTGACTTGGGATCCAAAGTGAAAAGATCTCATTAAAGTGTCTAGGCTATTCCTTTCTTCCTTGAGAGTATGTTCAAGCCTGTCAGTCCCACTCAAAAGAGCTTAATTAAAGGCAGACTGGAAGAGTTTAAACCAGGCAGGCAAAATAAAGTTTAAAACAATTCATTTAAAAGAACAAGATGAAATAAAATACATACAGCAATAGACTGGCCATGTAGAGTTTGCTTTTAGAAGTCAATTGATGGAGACAGGGCCAAGATAGCAGAGTAAAGGCAGGAACTCACCTGAGCTCTCCCCCAAGTCCCTCCAAATACCTTTAAATAATGTTCTTAACAAATTCTAGAGTATCAGAACCCTCAGAAAGAATTTTCCAGCCCAGGACAACCTGGAAGGTTCGGAGGAAAGATCTGTCATGGACTCAGACCAGCCCCAGTCCCAGAAGACTAGGAAGAGGCCTTCTGGTGACCGAATAATAGTAGCAGTGACAGTTTTCAGACCTCTCAGCCTGCAGATGCCAAGGACAATTTAGAAGGTCATCAGGAAGGGTCTGTCACACCTGCTTGAGAATGGAGCACAGTCTAGCACAGCCCCAGCCCTAGCAAACCAGGAGCAGGCCTCTAGGCAATTGAAGTCAATTGAAATTAAAAAAAAAAAAAAGAATTTTTGGAAGGAACAGAATGCTCCATTGGTGCCATCCATGTGGTCTTCACCAATCCATCAGTCGATGTTTATTAAGTTCATATCTTTGAGGTTCAGTATTTTCATATGTAAAATGAAGAGTCTGGAACTAAATGGTCTCTAAGGTTTTTTCCGATTTTAAGGGATATTCTGCCCCTAGGAGAACATCAGGTAACTCTAATTTCCTCCCAAAATGACATTCAGAAATAACTCCAAATATAGGTCATTCCTTATTTTTAAAGCTTTGAAGTATGATTAGGGGTAGTAACATTTTGATTCCTACTTTGGTGACCATACAATCTCACTCCCCCCCTCCCATTTTAAATGAAACATCATTATTAACCTTCCTATCCCATTCTCCATTTTCCTTTTCCTCATTTTCAGTCAACAAATTTACTCAAGTTAAAAAAAAAAAATTAAGCATTCTGTTATGTGCTAGGCACTAAGCTAAACACTGGGAATACAAAGGTAAGAGTCAGTCTCTATGATTATGAGTCATCGCCCCCTTTCTACTTTTATCTTTTCTTCTAATCAATAAAGGATCATAAAGTTGAAGAAGTCATTCTCACTGTTTTTTCCTATGTTTCCTCTTTTTTCTTTTTCAGATAGAATATTTAAAATTCACTGATCTTCACTTTAGAATACTAATACCTATTTTTGCTAATAATTTCTTAAAGATGATGCTAAATCATTTTTACATGTACCTTGATCACATCTCAAAATAAGGAGTTTTGAAAAATGTTTTCTTACCCATTTCTAACTTGAGACTTTTGATGATACAAACCTTCAGGCTATATCTAAGAGACATTGGTTTGGGTCCTGCATAAAGTTATCTTTAAATTGCATGAAGCTTTTGAATACATCTGTCATATTATGCTATACTAGAGTAGTCTCCCTCTAGAAACTACCTTCAAATCCACCCAGTGTTATCATTAAAGTAGCATCTACCTTGTAGAATTAGCTGAATACACATGAAATCCAGTTAGCTTTTCACAGCAGTCATATATAAGAAAGGATTTGTAGGATCTATATCAATTTTCTCCCCTACTTGAATTTTTAGGGTGAGGTTGGGGCAATAAAAGCATAAAATAAGATTAGCTTTTTTTCCCCCAAAAAATACTGTCTTTTAGCAATCCACTTGCCTCATTTACAACTGGGAAATTAATCATTAGTTCCTTCTAAAAAAATGCTCAAGTCTGTTCATTGTAAGTACTTTAATTGGTCTTAGTTATATATGAATACAAGCCATTGGTATTGGCATTTTCCTCACTTCACTACCCCTTAGCTTGTGCAAAGGTGTCAAAAGAAACTAGCAACCAAAATTTGGCCGTCTCTGCCGGATCAGTTTGGAGCATGATCAAACATTCTGGTCTGTCAGACTGAAAGTCCTCAGGCAGTTTGCAAGCACACTTAATTCAGGAGATGCCTATTGCTGGCATGACAAAGCATGCCCCTACTGGACTGTCCCCACACTTCCTAATGAGATGATATCGACAATACCATCAAATTGGTGTAAGACTTGAGAACACAGAGGGGAGTCTCAGGAAGCCCAAGCTTCACACTACAGACAATTACAATGTGACTTCAATGTCATATTTCATATCTCAGTCCTTAAAAATCTTGCTGCCTTATACAGGTTCTTGTGTTTCTCTCTCCCTTGCTCCTTTTCCCCCCCTCCCTTCTTTCCTTCTTCTTCCTCCTTGGTCCCCTCCATCTCTTCTCCCATCTCTCTCTCTCCCTTTCTCTCTCTCATCATCCCTCTTTCTTTTCTCTTCTTTCTCTTTCACTCCTTCCCCCCTCTATTCATTCTTTTTTTCTTCTTCCTCTTCAATCCCCCTCCCACCTTCTGTTCTCTCTCTGCAGACCTCTCCTTTCCAGTTTCCTTCCTTTCCTCCTTTTCTCTTTCTCTCCCTCTGTCAGTATGTAATAGCTTTTACAGTGAATGTGCCATGTGTGAGCTATGAAGGAAGGAAAAGAGGGTAGGGGGCACTTGCATTTGTTGGACCTGGTATTATTTTGACAAGAGTTTTCTCTCATGCAGAGGTACACTCGCTTGGTATATTGTTCACACCCTGACAACATCACAGCTTTCATGTTTAAGATGAAATTCCAGAAAAAATATTTTATTGTTGGTAATAGAATCCAAATTGTTGAAAAAGAAAAAAGTTGTATAAGATGGAGCATTTTCAGAATTATATGATGATAATATAAGGTATATGTATATGTACATATAAAATATAGCTAGCAATACAATTTAGGTACACACACACACACATATATATGTATATATATATATATATATATATATATATATATATATATATATATACATATATATGTGTATATATATGGTGGATATATGTGTGTATACATATACACAGATATTTAAATGATGTTTGACTCACTGACTGAATTTGGTTTGAGCTTTCTGAATAGTCTACAAGCCTTGGCTCTCTCTTGCTTCTTACTACTGAACCACGATTTCCAAAAACTTAAAGGAAATTGCTTTAGTTCCAACAAATTCCATTGAAATAGTTTAGATTTTAACTAATTCTTCACAGACTTTCTCCAATCCCTTATTGTCTATAATTTATTCTAGCAAATAAGTTGTTGACCCTTGACAAATCATTTAAGCTTTGTTTGCCTCAGTGTGCTCAACCAAAAAATCAGGATAATAACACCTACTATCCAGGGTTTTTTGTGAAGATTAGAAGACATATAATTACAAAATGCTCAACAGTGCCTGGCATATATATATATATATATATATATATATATATATATATATATATATATATTAGTTATCACTATCACCACCACCATCATCATCACTGTGATATTTTAAAAATGAATACTACAAGATGGCTATAGTTTATGAAGATGTTTCTTGCTGCCTTTGAACACAAGACCAACTTGTCCAACTCTATTTACTTGTTTTAAGAAAACTCTGATTCATACTTTCATAGTTCACAACTTGCCTGTCTTCTCTATTTATGTTAAGACTACTAGTACTGATAGGATTAATTTCCCCAGGCAGCACATTCAGTGGACTGCTGAATGAAGATCTCCCATTTAGAACACCATCAGCAAAATTCCTGGTTAGAGGCAACCTAATGAATTGTATGATTTTAATATGCTTTAACATTACTTAGGGGATAGCCTAATATCAATGAACTTGATATTTTTTTGATTGACCAAATGATCAATTGATTATCAAATGATCAATAAACAGGCTGCTCATTTGAATGCAGGTGCAGCATACCATTTACATTGTATATGAACCTTTTTAAGAATGGTAGAATGGGCCAGAGTTTTTGCTCCCTTTGTAGAGCCTTGGAGGACTCCAGGTAACCTCCCTATCATAATGAGCCATTACTATATTTCTTTGTGGAAGATAAAATTGTGTGTGTGTGTGGTTACATGTGTGTATGTGTGTGCATGTGTGTGTATCTATATAGACAGAGGAAACCACTTAATATGAACATTAATTTTTCTTCATATCAAAATGACTATGTTCTCAAGATCTTTCATTATTCTCATTGACTTTACTCCTAACTTCAAGGAAGAGATAGCTTTCTCTTTGCCAAGATTAATCCCTCTAGAGATCTCTGCTCTTATCTCCCCTATTCATTTGTAGGAACTTTTCCCCTTTGTCTCAACTTCACTTTTGCCTTATCTACTATTAATTCTATCCCATAGTCTACAAGCATACTGAGTTTTATCCAAGTCTAAACAAAATCCAACCCTTTCACTAGACTCTATCATCCCTTTCACTTTCTTTCACTTCCAAATCCCTAGATTCATCCTCAATGACTTCCTTTACTCCTTTACCTTCCATTTTTATCTCTATTGCCAGTATTTTGACTTTAAATCCCATCAATGAATTGAAACTGCTTTTACCAAGGTTACCAGCAATATCTCAGCTAATCTGATAGCTTTTTCTCAGTCTTCATTCTCATTTCCTGCTTAGTCTTTTTCCTTTTTCTCTTGGTTTTCATGGCAGTGGCCTTTCTTGACTCTTCTCTTACTTGTCTCATGGCTCTTTCTCCGTGTCCTTTGCTCTCTCATTAATCATTTCCCATATACATAACACAGATATTCATCACATCTCTAACTTGAGCTTTCTCTTTTCCATGATCTCACCAGTTCTGGAGGCTCCAACTATCATCTTTATGACCTGTAAATCTAAATAATCAAGCCTTAATCTCATCTCTAAACTCCAGTCTTGAATCATCAACTGCCTGAGGGCCAATTCCCAGGTCTCTTACAGACATCTCATACTCAATATATTCAAAATCAAACATTTTCTTTCCTTTAATTTTTTTTTCCTTCTTTAAATGTCCTTTTTAATCCCAAGAGGCTAAATCACTAGCCAGAATACATAAAGCTAATAAGTGACAGGGCTGGGGTGAGGAAAAAGGATTACCAGGTTCAGCATTCCTCCAACTGACTCTTTCTTTTGTTCTATCTCTGATTGCTACAAGCCAAATTTTCTCTCTGATATTCTTCCCAGTCTCAGCTAGCTCACAGTTTGAACTCAAAGTCTTATCTTCTTAGAACCTTATATATTCTCTTCTGTTTGTTTTACTCAAGTTCATTAGGTAGCTGCTATCTCCTTCTATGTCCTGCGGTTGTTGATTCCTTTAGCAATGTAAAACTAGCTTTCAATGAGTTTAGCTTTACTGGAGACCAGCTCAACTTGAGAGCCTCAGCAGCAATGAATTTCAGGTTGTGATGCTACTATTTGATCAATGGTTCCCTGGCATACAAGGAATTAATACTGTGGAAAGGCTTTTTCATTATGAAATCTTAAAACTGGAATAAATCTAAGAGTACATTTGGTACAATTCATATCTGAACAGAGACCTTTTCTACAACCTCCTAAACAAGTGCTCATCATCAATCTTGCATATCATCAGAACATTCACAACACAAAGTCACTTAGACATTTGAACACTATTCAACATTGCTGGACTGGGTTGAGAGTTTGATGCCATAGGATTGGCTTCTAAGGGGACATGTCACCCCCAAGGTTCATCAAAGCAGCAGGGATAGTAGAGAGCATTAAAATTAAACTAAAAAAAAAGTAAAGTTTAAATCCTATATCACAATCTTGCAGGCTTCGTGATCCTAATCTAGATCATAACTTCTCTAAGTATTAGTTTCATCTATAAAACTGGAATAATAAAAATACCCCAAACAGGAGATGATTCAACTAAAGAATTAAAATGGCATAGCCCAATTTAAATGTAAACAACATGGCAAGGTGGAAAGAGAACAAGTCTTGAATCCAGAAAGATGCAAATCCAACTTCAATCTTCAATACACATTGGCTGTATGATAAATCACTTTACTCGCTCACACCATAAGTTGTAGAGGTCATGACCTATACTATTAGAATATAATGCCTTTCTGATAAATTCTCCTTTCTAATGAAGTCACAGATCTACAAGCTATGTGAAGAAAAAAGAAGAGGAGGAAAAGGATATGAAATTATTATTGTTAATGTTGATGTCATTATTGTTAATAATAACAATTTATTAGGTTACCTATGGTCAATTTACTTCTTACATATTATTTGCAACAGACTTCACATGAGTATTGGTGATTAAAAAAGCAAAACAAAAACTTTATCTTACTAAGATTTAACTTAAGGAGATGATTGAATTACACTGAAATTGGGGAGCTTGGGGCACATAGAAAGATAATAGTTGAAGTGCAGAAATCTTTTTTTTTTTTTTTTTTTTTTTTTTTTTTTTTTTTTGGTACACAGAAATGTTTTTTTAATGGCATTTTTTGTAGTAGAATTTCTCCTATTGGTAAATTTTCTCCAATGCAAGCTGATTATACTAAATTCAATTTGCTCATTTTAGTTTCTGAAGATTTTTCTTTTTTTTTAATTTTATTTATAAATTTTTGACAGTATATATGCATGAGTAATTCTTTTTTTTATAACATTATCCCTTGTATTCATTTTTCCAAATTATCCCCTCCCTCCCCTAGATGACAGGTAATCCCATACTCATGTTTACTGTGATATTACAATATAATACACTAGATACAATATGATGTCTAGTGTAAAATCCCATTTCTTCTTGTTGCACATTAAGTATTAGATTCCGAAGGTATAAGTAACCTGGGTAGATAGACAGTAGTGCTAACAATTTATATTCACTTCCCAGTGTTCCTTCTCTGGGTGTAGTTGTTTCTGTCCATCATTGATCAACTGGAAGTGAGTTGGATCTTCTTTATGTTGAAGATATCCACTTCCATCAGAATATATCTTCATACAGCATTGAAGTGTACAGCGATCTTCTGGTTCTATTCATTTCACTCAGCATCAGTTGATGTAAGTCTCTCCAAGCCTCTCTGTATTCCTCCTGCTGGTCATTTCTTACAGAGAAATAATATTCCATAACATTCATATACCATAATTTACCCAACCATTCTCCAATTGATGGACATCCATTCATCTTCCAGTTTCTAGCCACTACAAAAAGAGCTAACACAAACCTTTTGGCACATACAGGTCCCTTTCTCTTCTTTAGTATTTCTTTGGGATATAAGCCCAATAGCAGCAATGCTGGATCAAAGGGTATGCACAGTTTGACAACTTTTTGGGCATAGTTCCAAATTGCTCTCCAGAATGGCTGGATTCTTTCACAACTCCACCAACAATGCATTAGTGTCCCAGTTTTCCCACATCCCCTCCAACATTCATCATTATTTGTTCCTGTCATCTTAGCCAATCTGACAGGTGTGTAGTGGTATCTCAGAGTTGTCTTAATTTGCATTTCTCTGATCAGTAGTGATTTGGAACACTCTTTCATATGAGGATATAATTTCAATTTCATCTGAGAATTGTCTGTTCATATCCTTTGACCATTTATCAATTGGAGAATGGTTTGATTTCTTATAAATTAGGGTCAGTTCTCTGTATATTTTGGAAATGAGACCCTTATCAGAACCTTTAACTGTAAAAATATTTTCCCAATTTGTTACTTCCCTTCTAATCTTATTTGCATTAGTATTATTTGTACAGAAACTTTTTAGTTTGATGTAATAAAAATCTTCTATTTTGTGATCAATAATGATCTCTAGTTCTCCTCTGGTCATAAATTCCTTCCTCCTCCACAGGTCTGAGAGGTAGACTATCCTCTGTTCCTCTAATCTATTTATTATCTCCCTCTTTATGCCTAAATCATGGACCCATTTTGATCTTATCTTGGTATATGGTGTTAAGTGTGGATCCATATCTAATTTCTGCCATACTAATTTCCACTTTTCCCAATAGTTTTTTTTCAAATAATGAATTTTTATTCCTAATGTTGGTATCTTTGGGTTTGTCAAAGACTAGATTGCTATAGATGTACCCTTTTTTGTCCTTTTTACCTAATCTGTTCCACTGATCGACTGGTCTATTTCTTAGCCAATACCAAATGGTTCTGGTGACTGCTGCTATATAATATAGCTTTAGATCAGGTACACCTAGACCACCTTCCTCTGACTTTTTTTTCATTAGTTCCCTTGCAATTCTTGACCTTTTGTTGTTTCATATGAATTTTGTTGTTATTTTTTCTAGGTCATTAAGATAGTTCCTTGGGAGTCTGATTGGTATAGCACTAAATAAATAGACTAGTTTGGGGAGTATTGTCATCTTTATATTTGCTCAGCCTATCCAAGAGCACTGAATGTCTTTCCAATTATTTAAATCTGACTTTATTTTTGTGGCAAGTGTTTGGTAATTTTGCTCATATAATTCCTGACTATTTTTTGGTAGATGGATTCCCAAATATTTCATACTCTCAACATTTGTTTGGAATGGGATTTCTCTTTGTATCTCTTGCTGTTGCATTTTGCTGGTGATACATAAAAATGCTGAGGATTTATGTGGATTTATTTTGTATCCTGCAACTTTGCTAAAATTCTGAATTATTTCTAATAGCTTTTTAGCAGAGTCTTTGGGGTTCTCTAAGTATACCATCATATCATCAGCAAAGAGTGATAGTTTGATTTCCTCATTTCCTAATCTAATTCCTTGAATGTCTTTCTCGGCTCTTATTGCTGAGGCTAGCATTTCTAGTACTATATTGAATAGTAATGGTGATAGTGGGCAACCTTGTTTCACTCCTGATCTTATTGGGAAAGGTTCCAGTTTATCTCTATTGCATATTATGCTTACTGATGGTCATAAATATATGCTCCTGATTATTCTAAGGAATAGTCCATTTATTCCTATACTCTCAAGCGTTTTTAGTAGGAATGGATGTTGGATTTTATCAAATGCTTTTTCTGCATCTATTGAGATGATCATATGGTTTTTATTAATTTGATTATTAATATGGTCAATTATACTAATAGTTTTCCTAATATTAAACCAGCCCTGCATTCCTGGTATAAATCCTACTTGATCATAATGTATTATCCTGGGGATGATTTTCTGAAGTCTATTTGCTAATATCTTATTTAAGATTTTAGCATCAATATTCATTAAGGAAATTGGTCTATAATTTTCCTTCTCAGTTTTCAATCTACCTGGTTTAGGTATCAGTGCCATGTCTGTGTCATAAAAGGAGTTTGGTAGAACTCCTTCATCCCCTATTTTTTCAAATAGTTTATATAACTTTGGGGCTAATTGTTCTTTAAATGTTTGGTAGAATTCACATGTAAATCCATCTGGTCCTGGGGATTTTTTCCTGGGGAGTTGATTAATAGCTTGTTCTATTTCTTTTTCTGAAATGGGATTATTTAAGCAATTTATTTCCTCCTCTTTAATCTAGGAAGCCTATATTTTTGGAGGAAGTCATCCATTTCACTTAAGTTATCAAATTTATTGGCATAAAGTTGGGCAAAGTAACTCCTTATTATTTCTCTAATTTCCTCTTCATTGGTGGAAAGATCCCCCTTTTCATTTGTAAGACTAACAATTTGATTTTCTTCTTTCCTTTTTCTGATCAGATTTACCAAAGGTTTATCTATTTTATTGGCTTTTTCATAAAACCAACTCTTGGTTTTATTTATTAATTCAATAGTTTTTTTACTTTCAATATTATTGATTTCTCCTTTTAATTTTTGTATTTCAAGTTTGATTTTTGGTTGGGGGTTTTTAATTTGGTCTTTTTCTAGCTTTTTAAGTTGCAGGCTCAATTCATTAATCTTCTCTTTCTCTATTTTGTTCAAATAAGTCTCTAAAGATATAAAATTTCCCCTTATTACCGCTTTAGCTGCATCCCATAGATTTTGATAGATTTTGATATGATGTCTCATCATTGTCATTATCTTGGGTGAAATTATTAATTGTTTCTATAATTTGCTGTTTCACCCAGTCATTCTTTAAGATGAGATTATTCAGTTTCCAATGACTTTTTGGTCTATTTACCCCTAACTTCTTACTGAATGTAGCTTTTATTGCATTGTGATCTGAGAAGAAGGCATTTATTATTTCTGCCTTTCTGCATTTAATTTTGAGATCTGTATGTCCTAATATATGGTCAATTTTTGTATAGGATCCATGAACTGCTGAGAAGAAAGTATATTCCTTTCTATCGCCATTCAGTTTTCTCCAAAGGTCTATCATACCTAGTTTTTCTAATGTTCTATTTACTTTTTTAATTTCTTTCTTATTTGTTTTGTGGTTTGATTTGTCTAAATCTGAGAGTGCAAGGTTGAGATCTCCCACTATTATAGTTTTACTGTCTATTTCTTCTTGCAACTCTCTTAACTTTCCTTTAGATAGTTAGATACTATACCACTTGCTGCATATATGTTTAGTATTGATATGGCTTCATTGTTTATGCTGCCTTTTAGCAGGATATAGTTTCCATCCTTATCTCTTTTAATTAGATCAACTTCTGCTTTTGCTTGATCTGAGATAAGGATGGCTACCCCTGTTTTTTTGGCTTTACCTGAAGCATAATAGATTCTGCTCCAACCTTTTACCTTTACTCTATATGTATCTCCCTGCTTTAAGTGTGTTTCCTGTAAACAACATATTGTAGGGTTCTGCCTTTTGATCCAGTCTGCTATCTGTCTCCGTTTGATGGGAGAGTTCATCCCATTCACATTTACAGTTAAAATTACTAATTCTGTATTTCCTGCCATCATATTATCTCCAGATTATGCTTTTTCCCTTGACCCCCCTGAACCCCTTCCCCAATATTTAATTTATAGACCCCACTTGTGATGCATAGCCCTCCCTTTTTTAGTATCCCTATCCACTCCTTCCAAGAGTCTTCCCTTATTCCCATTTTCCTTTTCCCTTTTCCTCTCCCCCCTTTTAATGAGGTGAGAGAGAATTCTCTGAAAAATAAATATGTCAATTATTTACTTTTTGAGCCTATTCTGATGAGAGTAAAATTCACACAATGTTTCTCCCCCTCTCTAAATTCCCTCAGATATGGTATATTTTCTATATCTCTTCTTGGGATGTAGTTTCCCTCTTTTTATCACTCCTTCCCCTTTTTCTGATACTACTCCCTTCCCTTTACTACTCCCCCCCCCTTTTTTATATCAGTAAAATCAAATTATCCATGCAGACTTTCTATATATCTACAACAGAGATTCTTGAGACTTTTTTATCTTTTCCAATTCAGAAATCCTACTTTCCTGTGATTTTTTAATTCACAAATTTTGTTACCCTGAATCTCCTGTGAATTCTTTATTTTTTCCAACTCAAATTTCAGGATGTTGTTATTCTCTATCATAGCTTCTCTTTCCTTTCCCCATTTTTCTTCAAACTCTCTTAACTTTTTAATAGTCTGTTCTAGGAGAGAGTTATGTGATGGGGGGCAGGAATCGTTCCCCTTTAGGCTGTTATCTTCTGACTCTCTGCTATTAACTTCCTCGGGGTTGGATACCCACGCTTTCTCTGTGTAGAAGGAATCAATGGTTCTCTTAGCTTTTTACTCATGGTTAAAAAATCTTTTTGGGTCTGCCCTTGGGGTAAGAAGTTTATTTATTTATTTCTTTACCAGCTTCCTCCCAGACTGGATGGATGCCGCGGCCCCTGTGCCTGATCTAAGAGATAGCTCTGGGAGAGAGTTCCCATCCTCCTTCCTGGAAGTGCCTCAGAGGTGATTAGTACAACTGCGCTGTGAGGGTTGCCCAGTGAAGGACCCCTCTGTGTGTCCTAGAGACTTCATGAGGTTTAAGACTGAACAGTAAAAGTGACACAAAGCCCAGCCAATGCATCCCGATATCAGCAGCTGACGTGAAAAGCCCCTCACTCAAACTGGAAGTGTATGCCTGGAAACCATGGTCCCTATTTCAAAGGTTCTGCTTCTCTAGGACTTCCTAGGCTGAGTTCCACAGCCTCCAGCCAAGCCCAGCACTATGTGGATTAGATGTTGCCTCAGGCTGTATCCCCGCTGTTCAAGCTCTTAACTACCCCAGGTGAAGCCCCGGGCAGCCTTGCGGAGATCTGTTAGGTCACTTCTGGATTGGGGTGGTTCTAGTTTCTGGCTTTATATTTTAAAGTGGCTTGATTTCTCTTCTGAACTGCTGTTTTATAAGCAGAGAAGAGCTAACAGCCTGTGCCAGATTCCTCTATCTCAGTGGATTCCCTGATCCCAGAGTTCTCCCCAGCTCGATCGGGCGCAGTGTGCTAGCACTTAATGGTCTGTGCTGGCCTTTTTTCTTCCTCCCCTGGAAACCGACCTTTTCTGTTGAAACTCCAGATTCCCTTTAGCTGGTAAGTTGTGCTTCCAGTCCTTGTGGTTTCTATCAGTCCAGTGTTATTTTTGAGGCTGATTTAACTAATTGGTAATGAGGGAAGAAGGGAGTTTACAGATTTGCGTGTATCTTCTCCGCCATCTTGGCTCCACCCCCCTGAAGATTTTTCACAGCACAACAATTACCATGTAAAACCCTAGGAATGACTGGAGAAGAGCTTTAGATCATGCTCAAAGTCTATTAAATGTTAAGATTTTCTAGTAAACCAGAAGTGTATTCCTCAAGTGATCAATATACTCAAGTATAGTACAATTTAATCCATTAGATTGTCAAAGTCAGCTCATTGGCAGAGAGGAAAAATGCAGCAACATGTCATATGAAAAAGACATGAATGCCTTAGTTTGTTGTAACCTCACTAGGAATCAAGAATGTAATCTGTCAAAGAAATCTTGCAATGCAAGCTTCACTTCAAAAAGTAGACAGAGGTATTGTGCCATGATGGACAGAGATCTAGCCCTGAAATCAGAAAGAATGGAGTTTTGATTCTCTTTTCTGAGTCATACTGGCCATGTGGTCCTAAACAAGGCACTTCATTCCTCCATTTCTCCAAGTATTTTTCTGAGATTGCAAGCTGCAAGAGTTACCTATCTACATCTGGTTTATAATGAGTTCCCTATCCTGATGAAAGCAGTGGATCCAGACCCACTTCCAAAACATCTAGAATCAAAATCATCTTCCAGGGCTTCACCATGGCATGGTGATGACCTGGAATTCTTGAAGGTTTCAACAAAGAGCAAATTCTACACATCCTATTATTTGAAAAGGCTTTGGATGTGATTCCAGTGATACACAAATACATATCTATTGTTTAAGGGCCAGTTGTGCTAAGCTGAAAGAGGTTCATCACTGAGTTGATTTTATGACAACGATTTTTTTTTTTTTGGCTAAAGTACCTCTCAAAGCTCAAGCACTAAGTTATCCCCAGGTTGAGATGTGAAGAAGTGATAGAAGTACCTACATAAACAAAGTGTCAGATCCTCCAAACATTACAGCAGTGAAATATATTGAAGAAAGAAGGTAATGGACTCAGTGAACTTCATTCTAGTGAGAATACTATGCTCATTCCTAAATACCACATTTTTGAGTGAAATTATCAAATCTGTGGAGGAATATATCAGAACAAAAAGTATACTAAAGCCAAATAATAACAGAATCAGTTTAAGAAACAGGGTATATTTACCCTGGAAGAGAGAATACAGGATGGGAGCAGAGTAATGTTAATGACTTCAAGTGTTTGAAGAGTTGTCAAATAAAATAAGAATTAGATCTAGTCTGTTTGACTTCAATGAATGGAAGTTACAGAAAGAAGATACTCAGTATCAGAAAGAGCTTCTAACAGCTAGATTTTTTTAAATGTATTGTTTCATAAAATAGTGAGTTCGCTGCCAAATGGAGATTATTTAACAAAGGAAGGATGGATATTTGTTGAGGATGAGGTAGAAGGAATTCATATAAAATATTGGAGTATATGGCCTTTAACTTTCCTTTAAAAATCCAAGATTCTATAATTTTATTATCCCACAGTGATGAAAGAATATACTTCATAACATAGACATCCTGAACTAAGGTTAAAATTAACTTCCTTTCTCAATCATACTCAAGACCCACAACTGACTTTCTATTACCTAAAAAATCAAGTGCAAATTGCTACTCTTGGCTTTTAAAGCCACCAAATGTCGGCCTCACTTATTTGCTTAGATTTATCTCTATTAAGTATTTCAGAATTTTTTTACTTTATTGAATATGTTCAATTCACTGACCCTAAATACACCTTGACTTTTCCTACCTCCATGTTTTCCTTTTGCTTTCACCATTACTTAGAATGCCTCTTTTCTATTTCTTTGACAGTTTACTTTTCTAAAGAACTAGTTCAAATCTTCTCTTTCTTATAATTTCCTCATTCCACAGTGATTTCTCTTCCCCCTCAACTTCAAAGATAGGTACTGCCCCTGCTATTGAGTAACATCTTTCCAATCAATGTATTGAATTTTCTCATTATATATCACAAGTTTATATCCTCTCTCCAACTAGTTTGCATTGTCAATGCAAATAGAGATTACCTTATGCTTTTATGTAATCTACAATGCTGAACACTGTAATGTACACTGAAAACATTTAATAACTGTTTTCTGAGGAAAATCTTGGGGAACCCATGTAAACTATTACACCAGTTTAATCACTGTCAGAGTCCATCTGATTGTAAGATTTACTAAATAATGAAAGGTTATTGCCCTGTATCTGTAACAGAAACTACAATGTTTGTTATATCACATTGTAGTTTAAAATCATATGAAGACAAATGAATGCATAGTCTATCTTTTCACAGAAAAACGAGAGTCCAAGTAGTGCTGGTAAAATGCCATTTGTAAATTGTTAACATGCTCTTCCACCAGCTTCATAAAATGCAAAGCCAGTCCAGAGAACCGATCATCTCCTTTACTTATTATTCTAGAAAAGCCTAGATCATCTGTTATTGACTCTCAGGGCTGGACCCTCCTTCCCAACTCTACTCATAAGGATGCCTTTTTCAGACTGGTAATAAAATCCACAGTGTGATAAGATTATCTCTTAAGGTTCTATCTTAATCAAGGTTGTCCTCTGCTACAGACTCATTTGTGATATCACAAGTTTTTGAAGAATCTAGATGGAATGTTAAAGACAAGTACTGATAATGATAGAATATGAATCTTTTGTATTGATTCCTAAAGATTCAGTCATCTAGATGTGTTATAATTTCTACAGTTGTCCTTGATGCTTTTACTAGCTTTCAAAGTTCTCAAATGATATATCAACTTGAAATTAAACCAGCCCTGACTCTATCCCCAAATTAAAAGAAACTACTATAGAATATATGTTTTTTAAATTTTTTAAATTTTTAAAAAATATTTATTACATTTTGTTTTCATATCACCTATATGTTCTCTATATTGTCACCTCTCTCTGTTTCCCAAGAGCCATCACTTATAACAAAGAATTTTTTAAATGAAGGAAAAAGAAGGGGAAAATAAGCAAAACCAATCAACATGTCAAGAAAAAGTCTGATAATATATATTTTCTATACCTGTAGACTCCCATCTCTTCTAAGAAGCTGGAGGAAGTTTATTCTCATATCTATACTGTGGGATCAAGCTTGGTCATTCTTATCTGACAACCTTCAATTTTGGTTGTCTTGAAACTGTTATTCTCTCCATTTTCATTATTGTAAAAACTTTTTCTTTCATGTAAATAAAGCATCTTTGGACCTAGGACCTAAAACATAAAGATAGGGACCACTAGAAAGGAACAATCAGGAAAGCCTAGGATGGACGATTCTATGTCCATTCCAAGGCTTTAGACGAGTCATCTAGTTTCCCTAGATCTTGGTCTCCTTTTCTTTTCTAAGGATGAAAAGATATTGGCCTTTGTTAGCTTCCGAGAACTTTAGAACTAGAAGTCACCTTAAAAGATGATTTATTTCTACTCCTCATCTTCCAGAGAGATGAAATGAACATTAGGAGAAATAAGGGGTTATAGTCAGGGAGATATGAAAATTAAAAAGTTAAATTTCTTATAAAGGACTTTTTAAAGTCAAATGTTGTTGAAATGTTAAATGGAGATGTTTAGATTTCAGAATATTGAAGTGGTGCAGTATAAGGAGAGCATTCAAACTTTATTATGTAATATAATTTAGGTGCCAAAGGATTTTGAAGCAACAGTAAAAGGTCTGTGCTCTATATCCAAAAGAAACTGTTTGCTACCATCAGCAGTTCAGATGCCTTACTAACATTTTGATTTAGTGATCAATAACAGTTCAATTAGGGTGCCACGGCTTTGAGTTAGTTGGCCTGATTTAAAAAGAGTAGTGATTTTATTCCCCATGGCTTCTTTTATCAAGTAATCAGTGCTAAGACCTCCTAGGAGAATAAATTCAGAATACTCTCCAGATTGTCTATAGTGGATTTAGATTTTCGATGACAGAGGAATTAGAAGGGGATGATTTATAAAAGCATCCACTGGTAATTGCTTTGCACCCCAGAAAAGTCAGCAGCATGTAAAGCCCAAACTTGCAACTGAGGAATTTCATCAGCCAAGGGAAGAAAGAAAGTAGAAAAGCAGTCAAATAGAGTCTAAGCTATTTAACATGGCCAAAAAAAAAAAAAAAAAAAAAAGAAAGAAAAATATGACAGCTCTGGACACAGTAACTTGTGAAGAATCTGTAAGGGGTTTTTCCTTGGTTCAAGAGAGAACTTCTTTATAATTTCAAGCAAATATAACTTCACTGTAGGGAGAGGCTATGCAGCTCTCTGGAACTTGATATATGGTTTCAAAAAGGGATATTGTGGCTGAACAATTAACTATTCCATATCCAAGCTGGGAGAAAAGGATTTCCCTCCAGCTTAGGCTTTTCCTCAGACAACATCTGATTTCTTGTCACATCCATTCATGAAGCCTTTCCCTCATTAGAACTAGACAAAAATCACATTTGATTTTGTGTAATCAAGAATACAGATCACCTCCAAAACAAAATGCCACCTCAAAGGAGGAATTTAAAAGGTAAGATATATACAAAGATTTTTCTTACTTTCTTCCTTAAAAAAAAATAAAGCTCTTATCTCTGAGGATAAGAATACTGTTATTATTCAATTGTCTTATAGTTGTGTCTGATTCTGCTGCTATTTGGGGTTATCTTACAGGAATGGGCCTGAGAATGAAGCTGATTTTTAGGTGTATTCTTTGCCCATTAGAAAGATTTCAGGTCCACATGACTTTTTTGTTTGTTTTTTATTTTTATTTTTATTTTTGTTTTTGTTTTTTTTTCACTTTGATTTAGATTATAAACAGCAAGACACATCAAGATTGAGTGAAGACATTCATGTGTTGCATGTGCTACTGGAACTTGCTCATCTGAAACTGACTTTGACTCAGATTTAGGACTAGAAGTAACTTTGGAGGCCATTAAGTTTAACTGGCCTATTTTAGAGAAGATGAAACTAAAGCTCAGGTGTTCAGGATCACAAAGCTAGTAAGTATTTGAGGTAGAATTTGAACTCAGCTCTTCCTTACTGCAAGCCTAGCTCTCTGTCCATGATACCTAGATCAGAGAGAAATGGAGTCTTTACAAAATCCAACGGCCCTCTATTGTTAAACTTAGTTAAATACCTCTGTTTGAAGTAAATTAGATGGGATAGAAGGAATTGGCTCTTCAAGAAGAAATAAGTTCAAAACCTGCCTTGGACACTAATTAGATGTGTGACTCATTGCAAGTCAATAATGCTCTTCTACCCTCAGTTTCCTCATGATAACATGAGAGATTATCAGTATCTGACCTCTCAGGTTGCTATAAGGATCAAATTAAATACTGTGCAGAAAGAAATTGGGAAACCTTAAAGCACTATCTAAATGCCTATCTAAGGTCTTCTGTAGAGAATAAGGCAGGTGAGACTAAGGGCAAGATTGAACTTTTTAGCTGGGGTTGGGGAGGGGGAGAAGTGGGAAACTCCTTCCGCTGCGATACTTCTTTTCCCTTCCTTCCCGCTTCTTCTGAGTCATTGCTGCTTTTAAAGAATATGGTATCACCCAACTTGCCCTGCTAAAAATATCACTGGGCTGCAGCCTGGTTAGTGGCTATTGATTATACATAAACACTGGAAGGACATAATGTAATGTGTCCATTTAAAGCATTCAGAAATCCAGTTGCATTAACTAGGATTGAGCACATTACTTATCCCTTGTGATAAAGAAAAAATAGAAAACAAAGGTAAGGACAACTATGACCCCCCCAAAAAATTATTGCCTATTTGTATGTATTTAAATGACCAATATTCAAAAGACTTGGGAGAAATGCTGATGATCGCCATGGTGTGAACCAAATAAATGAAATCCTTATTTCTTGACAGTAGAGTTCATATCGTAGCAAGCTATCTGTGGGATCCTGGGATGGTTTCACTGAATCACAATTAGAATGCCCTTCTTTCTTTTCCTTCTCTTTTCTTTTTCTCCTCTCTCATTTTTAAATTAGGTGACTAAACTCAGAAGCTATAGAATGGCTTTCAAACACATAGCAGCTTATTTCATTGGGGTGGATCATTCATTTGAAAATGCAATGGTCTCCAATAGGCATAAAATAAGTAATACAGGAAGGACATATGCCAGTGTCCTAAGTTAACTTTTCAGGCTGGTGCACTGTAAAGCCCTAGAATCATCAAAATAGTTTCCGTCAGAAGGAAGTAGAATACTGCAAAGGACACAGGACCAGGAATTAGGAGATCCAGGTGACTTCTAATTCAAGCTGTTTCACTTAGTGGTTGTGTGACTGAGTAAACTATAACCTCACTAAACTCATTTTCCTAGTGCACAGAACAGAAATAATAATACTTGCACTGACCATCTTACAAATGCATCTGAGAGGCTAAAATGAGATGGACTTTATGAAGCATTTTCCCACTAATGGGTTAGAGAAATGGACAGTTGAGTGGAAGGCCATGCTAATGACCTGTGAGAAAAGAAATTCAGATGACTTCTGAGACTTTAGCCTCCTAGAAGAGAGCCACTGAGATCAAGGAGGAAGTAGTCTGCAAAGAGTTACTTATTTCCTCTTCAGACTTTTATACCTTCTCTTACCTTTCTTACAGTCACTGTCATGTGCTAGTGGGACACTTTATCTTTAAACTACTTGGATGTAGACATAGTAATCTGGAGGTTCTGAAAGCTTCTGAAAGTTTTGTTTTTATCTGTAAATTTTAAAACAATTAAAACTGTACTTGGTTAACACTATGAAAAAAGGTCATGTGACTGGTGCTTTTCTGGGATTTCATGTGTATTCTTTATCCATTTAAAAAGATATTTCATTGGAATAGCAACCGGCTCTAAAACCTGCTCTGAAAATACCTTACAGCAGAATACAACCTACTTCACACCCTCATTTCATATTTCTGGGTCTTCCTTCCAAGCCAAAGACTTCTTCAGAAACCCTCAATTGTAACAGAGAATTTCCTTATAGCCTTATTGTTTCGACAAACCCACTTATCTGCTGCCTTAAAGTGGGATAACCCTAAATCTCAGGAGGAAAGGTAACAATTATCACAAAAGAACCAAACTCAGAACCCAAACTCCTGAGTTCTACTGGAACCAAATTAAAATGAAATTGGGAAATGTTTAACAAAATAAATCAAAATACAATATAACTTAGCTCTTTAATTTGTGGTTTTCTAAGTCAATGTGCAGTCTGTGGGGATCTGTTTCTATTTGACTTTAGATCATTGAAAGAGTGCTTAAAAGTTAGGTAAGAAGAAAACAGTGTGGGCAAGTAAAAAAAGGAGTGGGGGAGTCTAGGTGTCAGGAGAACTGTTTCAGTCACTTAGTCATTTTACTTCTTGGGCCTCGGGTCATCTGTAAAATGAATTAGTCAAATTACAATTTCCTGAAGACAAATGATGAAATATGCTGCCCACTTCCTGACAAAAAGATGATAAGCTCAGACTGCAGAAGGAAACAAATATTTCAGATTTTCTTTTAAAGTATGTATTTGTTATAAGGGTTTCACTTTTTTGTTTCCAATAGGAAAGGGAAGACTAGTGGGGGAGAAGCACTAATAATAGGGACATAAAAAAAGAAAGAAAAGAAAAAGGTCATTGATGATGTTTTAAAAATTCACAGAAGATAAAAGAAGCAAAGCCAGAAGAATATGCAAATGAAGACGCTTTGAAATTTACATAAAGACATAATACACAGAAAAAGGAAATGTTAGTTATATGAGACCGATATTCATTTTCAGGTCCAATTCTATTTTTCTGTCTACTTTATATCAAAAATTTATTTGTTATTAAAGTTCCAAATAAATTGATTAAAAAAAAATTATCATTGGCCTATATCCTGTTCAAGATCCTGATTTCAGTTCTAAATAGAACTCAATATATAAACCATATAGAGAGAGAAACAGAGTATTTATTAAACAGTAAATATATGTTAGGCATTACATTAAGACTAAGGATACAAATCCAAAAAGCACGGCAATCCTTACCCTAGGGAAGTTTCTGCTTTAATGAAGGAGGACAAAACATTGTTGTAGTCATTTTTTTCAACCTTAAGTTTTTAAATTTTTTTTGGCTGGGGGAGTTGGAATTAAGTGACTTGCCCAAGGTCACACAGCTAGGAAGTGTTAAGTGTCAGAGGCCATATTTGTACTTAGATCCTCCTGACTTCAGGAATGGTGTTCTATCCACTGCACCATCTAGCTGCCCTCTCAATTTCTTTATTAAAACTTTTTATTTTCAAAACATATACATAGATAATTTTCAACATTCACCTTTACAAAAGCCTGTGTTCTAAAATTTTCCCTCCCTTCCCCTAACAAAACTCCTATGGCATAATGATGCTTAATGATGAAATTTTGCTTAAGGGAACTTTTACCAGAATTCCAAGGAAATTTTATTCTTTTAGCTTGAACATAAAATTTCATAGGAGGACAATATTTAGAGCTGAAAAGAAAGCTTTACATCATTTAGTCATTTAATTATAGATCTTAACCTAGGTGGGACTTTCAAGGTTATCTGTTTCATTGCAAATAGAAAAATGAAGTCTAGTGATATTAAGTGATTTTTCCCAAGATCACATGGACAGGATACTTGTTTTAAAAAATAATTTGGACCCAGATCTCCCGCTAAATGGCAAGTAACCTAACATATACTAAATATATGCAATTCTTCTAAACATATCATGCTGCACAAGAAAAATTAGATCAAAAAGGAAAAAATGAGAAAGAAAAGAAAATGCAAGCAAACAACAACAAAAAGAGTGAGAATACTATGTTGTGATCCACACTCAGTTCCCACAATCCTCTCTCACGGTGCAGATGATTCTTTTAATCATGAGGCCATTGGAATCATCTCCTTGTTGAAGAGAGCCACATCCATCAGAATTGATCATCATATAGTCTTGTTGTTGTCATGTACAATGATTTCCCTCAGCATCAGTTCATGTCAGTCCCTCCAGGCCTCTCTGAAATCATCCTGCTGATCGTTTCTTACAGAACAATAATATTCTATAACATTCATATACCAAAACTTATTCAGCCATTCTCCAACTGATGGACATCCACTCAGTTTCCAGTTTCTTGCCACTACAAAAATGGCCGCCACAAACACTTTTGCATATGTGGGTCCCTTCCCCGCCTTTAAGATCTCTTTGGGGTATGAGCCCAGTAGAAACACTGTTGGGGCAAAGGGTGTGTACAGTTTGATGGCCCTTTGGCCATAGTTCCAAAGTGTTCTCCAGAATGTCAACCTTCATTTGCAAAGAGGACCAATAATACCATATAACAACAATGATGTCTTGACTTGGGAATAGATTGAATTTAAGAGAGGCATAACTGTGGAAAATCTGCAACCTTGTTCTCTCTCCCAGAGTGAATTAAGTTCAGTGGCAGGACAAAAGACAAGACAACTGCCAAAGGCTTTGTTTTACTACCTGAGCACGTCACTTGCAGCCATACATGACTACAGCCTCTTGCTACATGTGGTTCCTTTCTCCATTGGAGGCACCATATCCTCATATATTAGTGCCCTGTTCATAGGAATATAATTTTAGTTGCTTATATTTTATAAGATATTTGGGGATTTGAGGGACTACATTTTTTCCTAAAAGTTGGGACAATTTACTTTTTTGTCCTATGCTGCTTCATTCTTTCTGCTCTTGATCAGCCCAAAACATAATGGGGAGTTGGAAGTGGGTAGACAGAAAGATGGCAGAGTAGAGAAATGGTCTGAAAATGGCTTGAAAGTCTGGCTTTAGAGGGCAGCTAGGTAGCGCAGTGGATAGAGCACCAGCCTTGAATTCAGGAGGACCCGAGTTCAAATTTGGTGTTAGACACTCAACACTTCCTAGCTGTGACACTTGGGCAAGTCACTTAATCTCAATTTAATCTCAATTGCCTCAGAAAAAAAAAGAAAGAAAGAAAGAAAGTCTGGCTTTTGGCAATATAAAGGGAAAGTTTAACCCTCTAAACCAGTGGTCCTCAAACTTTTTAAATTAGGGGCCAGTACATTGTCCCTCAGACTGTTAGAGGGCTGGACTATAGTAAAAATAAAAACTCACACTGTCTCCGCCCTTCAGCCCATTTGCCATAACCCAGCCGGCCCCATAAATGTCCTCATGGCTGCATCTGGCTCGTGGGCTGTAGTTTGAGAACCCCTGCTCTAAACCAAGGGGATCAGTCCAAGATTCAGGTGGGAAAAATCAGATTTTCTGAGCATAAACTGCATGCATGCCCTCTTTTTGCATGAGCCATTACAGGCAGATGTTTTGGTTCAGAGAAAGATGAAGAATAAAGATATTTTAAACTAGGTTAAATATATTTATACTAAAGCATTTATCAAATTTTCACATATACTGCTTCATAAAAGTTGTCCTCCTTTTACTGAGCTTCTATCTAATCCAAACCATCAAATTATTATTGAACATTTAGATGTGGACAGTACCATGAACGGTGCTGGACATATAAAGGCAAACAAAAAGCTCCCTCTGCTCTCAAGGGTTCACATTTCATTGTCTAAGCCCAGACTTCACAGTATGCTCTGCTAGGAGGCACAGCTAAGCTTCCTGTACCAAATCGCTGTCCCAGGTGCTATTTTAGTTGTTCTAAGACAGATTTGGAAGGGCTTCCTACAATGCCTACAACCATGGATCAGAAAACCTCTGGGAAACCAGCCATGCTAATTCTCATGATATCAGGCTTCTAGAAAGAATTTCTAAGGGCACGTTGGCAGTACCACTTCTCCTACTTCAAGGGAACCACCAAGCCTCTGACCTCTCAACACCATGGAAGGTCTAATTACCCCTAAAATAGTCAAATCCTGCTTGCTATCACTCCTAACCCCTCTAGGGTCTCACCTCCCTTTGCTCCAGCCAATGATTTTAGATCTCAACATGGCTCTTTATTTGAATGGTATGGAGGTACTACGTCTTCCCATTACTGAATATATAAGATCCTCCTAATCAATCAGCAAACCAAATTTGGAGACTGCTCCAGAGTTACTTAAGTACAAATTCCCTCTGGAGGCACTAAGATATTTCCCAGTGTGCTATCTGAAATGGCCGGGTCCCCTTGCCTATCCCAATCTGTGCTTTATGGTAGGATTTTAGCAGCTATATCTTGAAGCTATAATCTATAAGATTTAGATTTAGCAAGAGATCTGGGTCCAAATCATTTCTTTAAAAAAGTATTCTGTCCATGTGATCTTGGGAAAATCACTTAATATCACTAGACCTCATTTTCCTAATTTGCAATGAAACCAGATGACCTTGAAAGTCCCATCTAGGTTAAGATCTATAATCAATAACTAAATGATCTAAAGTTTCCTTTTTAGTTCTAAATCTTGTCCCCTTATGAAATTTTATGTTTTGCTCTTCAAGCTGCAAGAACAAAATTTCCTTGGAATTCTGGTAAAAGTCCCCTTAAGCAATTAATCATCATTATGCCACAGGAGTTTTGTTAGTAAAAAAATAAAATAAAATAAAACAGAAAAAAAATGAGCAGAGCCAAGACAACAGTCTATGCAATAACAGCAACATTTGAAGATAAATAGCTTTGAAAGACTTAGGAATGCAGATAATTGCAATGACCAATCCTAATTCCAGAAGGTCCACAAAGAAGATTGCTACTTATCTCCAGATAGGGATGTGATGAACTCAGGATGCAAAAGGAAACTTCTGTTTTGGTCATAAATGCAGAAATTTCTTTTGCCTGACTATGCATATTTATCACAGGGGTTTCTTTTTCCTTTCCTTTTCCAATGTGAGAGGGTAATTGGAGAGAAAGAAAATACATTTTGATTATCAGGAAAATATTATTTTTAATGAACTGAAGGAAGATGCCTTGATTTGACAATACCTAACTCAAATGACCCTTCTATTTCTTAACCCCAAGACACTGTGACAATAGTTTTAAAAGCTTTAAATCTATGATCTTAACAAGATAAGATTTCATAAAATCAGTTTCAGAGCTGGAAAGAATTTTATTGTCTAATAACCATAATAATAACCATAATAAAATAATAAATAACTAATGTTATTTTAGAGGTGAGGATCCAGAGACAAAGAAAAATTCAGTGGCTTATTTAAGGTCATTCCACTAACAAGTAGGAAAGCTCAAATTTGAACAAAGACAACAACTTCAAATTCAAAGCTCTTTCCAATGACCTGATCAGGTTCACACAGTTATTAACTATGTGAAAAAGGATGTGAACTGAGATTTCCCTCTAGTATACTATCCACAGTTACACCAAGCTGCCTATGTGGCTTTGGGCATATCACCTCAATAGTTTTACTTCAATTCTCTTATCAGTGTATCACAGATTCTGCAAGGACATTTTATTCCAACTGGTACTCACTTTAACACCTTGGTAAATACTCTTTCTAAAAAATATTTTGGCTGACTACCTAAATGATTCTTAACTGATAATTCTGTAAAACTTATGGGTGCTCAAGCCACTGGCATTAGAAAATCAGTTGTGACAACTTAGGACTATGACTGATGGGGAGATATAATCAATCTAGCTCTGGAAATTCAGTGGGAGCAGGAATTAAAATGAGAAGTTATCTGAACTTACATTGGCTACATATTAAATGAACACGTTGGACTAGATTATTCAGGGATCCCTTCCAGTTCTGGAGTTAGGGTTGGGTTAGAATCTTATTAGCAATAGCCTAGTTTAAGTTTTAGTATCAAGAAAGCAAATTTGCCAAGTTGATGCTTCCAGAAACAATAACAAAGACTGGAGCAGGATAGGGCTGCCAGGTGCCCAGCATGCCAAGGAACATCCTGTATTTCATTGTCTTGTCCTATTTTTGATTGTCAGGATGTATAACAGTCTCACATTTGATTGGGCTCATTCTCTGCTATCGCTCAGTTTGCAAACAACTGCCTTTTCTCCGAGTCCAGTCATTATGTATTTTGTGTTCCCCAAAACACAATCTAGCAACCAAGTACAGAATTATTATTCATTTAATTATTATTCATTTATTTTAAGTGCATTGTTTTTATTTTGCTTCTTTAAAATGCCCTTTGGGATCCACCATCCTCTCTGAAATGGTTGACATGTGCAAGGTATGAAATTCTAGGTGTGATGATAACAGTAGCCAGAACTGGCACGAGGTAACATAGCGATGTAATTGAAGTTTGTCATGAAAATTGTGTCTGCCATCTCTCTCCTCCTTTCAGCACACTCTTGTTATCTATTAGCACCTATCCTTCTCAAGCCCAGCAGGGATCCAGTGATGACTCCTGCTCTTTCCTGGCTGCTCATGGCCTTCTACTAGGGTCTATATGTTTTGCTTACTCTCATTAGATAGCCCTCAAGATTTTCGAACATCTTCCCCTTCAAAACTTAGCTGTCCTTGGTATCATTCCCTCAGGCCCTGCTCTTTATTAAGTGACAGCAAGCAAACACACTAATGTACTCAGTGGCTGCTGATATTAAAATGTGATCCCACTCAGATGGCATGTCTGCATGTTTAAAAGGGTCTTTCCAGAGACACAATGCCCTATTCCAAAGGAATGAGCCTTTGCATGGTATTTTCAGGAAATGCTGGAGAATTTGCGCAGGCAATATGGAGAAGTCATTTACTTCAAGACCTTTCCGATCTTCAGTATACATGAGAGAACTCCTTCCCCATCAAAGCATACCATATGAGCAGTTACTTATTCCAGGCCTTGTTTCGTTCTCAAAAAGACATCCTCTGAGTTTTGTGAGAGCAGAGATAGCCTTTTGCCATTTTTCATATCCCCAGTACTTAGCACATTTGTCCGGCCCATTATAAAAACATAATAAATGCTTACTGAATGTCTGAAAGACTAAGAGCTATATTATTAATACTCTCTTTTACTTTATCTCACTTCTTCATTTTATTTAATAACCAGAAAAAATTTGTTATTACAGTCTAATACTGGAAGGACATATGATTTCATCTAAAGGGAGCATTGACTCTATCAAAACAAATCAAAGCCTATTAGTGATTTTGCAGATAAACTCAGAGCTATATGCCTCTGATTTAAACACAGACCTTTGGGGGTCTGATCTACTACACCATTTTTTGCTCCTGATAGATGGCAGAAAGCATCAGAAATTATAAGTGCCTCAAAGGGTGAGAAATCTCTAAAAGAAAAGTGCTAAGAATCTAGAGAAAACTAGGCAAAATAAGTTTGGTGCAAAAGAAAATTCAGAGTGTGTTAAAGGACAGCCGAAAGAAAAAAAATCACAATTTACAACCTGAAGAGCAGCTTGGTCACTCTTAATCCAGGGATATACATCGGGAGTCGAAGCACGGGTAAGAATTTTCAGGTAAGTGAGATACTGCTGAAGACTCTTGGCCAAGTTGATATCCTTTTCCAGGGAAGATGGTCTTTTATTATCAATCTTTGGCTTCAAAGTCCTACACAGCAAAAGGCAAACAAAAGTAAATTAACTGACAAAATGTAATTAATTGTTTATCATGTGTCCAACACTAAACATTATCCTTGGCACTATCAGGAATATAAGAGAAATATGACACTGGCCTACCATAAGGAATTCATACTTTAGCTGTGAAAGGCAAGATGTAGACACATGATTAGCTACATAAAATTAAGTATTGTGGCATTGACATGACAGAAATTTTGAGATTATCTGCAAAGTTCTATCTTCATTCTAGTCCCCCAGATTGACAACTTCAAAGTCATCCTCAACTCCCCTTTTAACGTTTCAACCCCCATATGCATTCATTTGCAAGTCTTGTCTACATCAAATCTACCACTTGTTCTCTACCTTTTCTTTTCTCTTTAATAACAAGGTTACCATCCTAGTGTAGATCCTGAACACCTCTTACCTTAACTACTATAAAAGCCTCCCAATTGATCTCCCTTTTTTCAGCCTCTTTCTTTTCTCATACTCTACTTAGTTTTGAAAATAATGTTCCTCTGATCCAGCCTTTCTGGAGATCAATTTGGAATCATGTTCAAAGGACTATAAAACTTTGCATACCCTTTGATCCAACAGTACCAATACCGGGTCTGTATCTCAAAGAGATCATAAAAGAGGGAAAAGGATCCATGTGTGCAAAAATATTTATAGCAGCTCTTTTTTGTGATGACAAGGAATTGGAAATCAAATGGATGCCCATCAATTGGGGAATGGCTGAATAAGTTTTGATATATAAATGTGATGGAAATTATTATTCTATAAGAAAAGATAAGCAGGCAAATTTTAGAAAAACCTGGAAAGATATACATGAACTGATGCTGAGTAAAGTGAGCAGAATCAGGAAAATGTGGTACCCAATAACAAGACTATATCATGATCAACTATTGTAGACTTAGTTCTCAGTAATACAGTGATCTAAGACAATTCCAATAGATTTAGGATGAAAAATGCAATTTACATCCAGAAAAATAACTATGAAGACTGAGTGTGGATGAAAGCAGACTATTTTCACCATTTATTTTTTCTTATGGCTTTCCCTTTTTGTTTTTTTCTTACACAACATGACTAATATGGAAATATGTTTTAAATGATTGTAAATATATAACCTATATCAGATTGCTTGCTGTCTTAGGAGTGGGGAAGAAAAGGAAGAGAGGAAGAAAACAAATTGGAACTCAAAATTTTCTAAATGTAAATGTTAAAAACTATCTTTACATGTAATTGGAAAAATGATAAGATAATATTAAGTGAAAAAAGAAAGAAAATTATGTTTCTTAAATGTAAGTCTGGTCATATTATTCGATTGCATAAGAATCTTCAGTGGCATCTTATTGCCTCAGGGAAAAATTATTCCTGTTTGGGACTTAACAACCTTCCAAGTCAGGGTTCCAACTACCTAAATGGTTCTAATAAATTCATCCCAATATAATCTAAGAGCTAGTCAAACCAACATACACTTCCCTGGTATATGCCATCTCATTTTCTGTCTCCATTTGCAAAGGCTGTCACCCCTTCCTGAAATGATTTGTTCTTCACCTCTACCTTTTGGAATCTCTTGCTCCCTTCAGGACTCCAATCAAGTACTGCTTCTATCAAAAGGCTCTTCTTGGTTGTCCTAGCTGATAGTTCCTTTTTGCCATTGTATTATTTTGTATTTACTTATCTATGTTCATGTTTTTTCCCTCACTCCCTCCCCTCTACACCCCCAAGAGAATGTGAAGTTCTTCAATACATTATTCTTGCTCTTTAAAAAGAAAGCTATGACAAATCTGAAGGCAGAGACAACACTTTGCTGACAAAGATCCAGATAGTTCAAGTTATGATTTTTCCATTAGTAATTTATGACTGTGAGAGCTAGAGTATAAGCACAGCTAAGTGCCAAAAATATATATACTTTCAAATGGTGGTGTTGGAGATGACTTTGGTATCTTATTAACATGCAAAGCAAATGTTGCGAGTTGAACAATAAAAACTGAGATAAATTTAGTTAGAGAAGGGAAGGTCAAGTCATGGAAAACATAGAAAGAGGAATCTGACTAAGATGGATGCAAATGACAATAAAATAACATCAATTATTCAGCACAGTGTACGCTCTGTAAGAGAAAGAACTTTTTGAAAATCTTCTTGGTCTTATCAATAATAAGATAACAATAATATAATTATTATTACATCTAGTAGTAAAATAAATATTTGTGGAATGAAATTTGTGGAACTATAGGATCTTACAAAGGAAAGTTATGAGATGAAAGTGTTTTTTTTAATAACAATTACATTTATCTCACATTTATGTAGCCCTTGAAAGTTTTTGGGGTACTTTTTCATACAACTAATGAGATAAGTTGTGAAAATATTATCCTTGCTTTACAGATGAGGAAACTAAGGTTCAGAGAGATTATAGCGACTAAAGTTTCAAATCTTATGAAAAAAATTCAAGTCTTCTGACTAAAAATCCAATATCTTTTTTACAATGCTACAGTAATGGCAGCTATAATAATGGTCTAAAGGGGCCAAGAGAATGCAGCCAGCTGGTATGAGGCAGACAGTGCTGTAGCCAGGAGCTGATAAAGTATTGAATCACAGTGGTGGCAATGGGAATGAATGGGAAAGGGGCAATCTGGGAGACATTTTAAAGGAAGAAATGGAATTTCCCTCTCTGTATAATGGTCCTAGTCAGCAAGCAAAGTTAATCAATTCTCGTCTCCAACTGACTAGACTTGAAAACATTATCACCATCCAAGTGTAGTTTAACAAAAGAAATTGAGAAAATGATCACACCCCAGTTCTTATGACTGGTGGAAATCCAGGGCTGAAGTCATGGCAATGAGCACTAATAATAAGCACCTGACTAAGCCATAAAGTCAAAACTTTTAAGCCAAAGCAAACTTTGTGGGATGAGGGGGAAGTAATGTTTTCAAGGTGATACCTCCAGTCTAGATTGGTTCTTTTCCCCCTAGTTAACTATGACTTGCCAAGAGCTAGCCAGAAGCAATGGGATAGATTCCCAAAGAATTTTGGAGAGAAATAACAGTATCTTCTTCCTACCTTGGTTATCTCAAAAAACCAAACCTCCCGCTACATACAGCTTTATGGTACCATGCCATGAGATGAAGAGTTATAACCTAAAAAAACTAAATATAACCTAAATATAAAAATGTATAAAATATAAAAACCATTTTTTTCATAGAGAAAAACATTTCAAAATGTAAAAGAGAACAGAAAGAAAGCTAGACTTAGAAACATGAGACCTCAAACCAAACCCTGGCTTGAAAACTTAAAAGATATATATACTATAGACAAGTCATATAACTTCCATGAGCCTCACTTTCCTTATCTATAAAATAGAGGTGATGATGATTCTATTATCTGTACTACAAAGAATTTTGAGAAAAACATTTGGTAAACAATAGTCACCGTGTTAAAGTAGTAAGACATTCTGAGGCTATATTTTATATATCAAAGGTATTGGGATAGTCAAGATTGAAGAAATATCAAGAAATTAGGACTAAGAACAACAATAATGACAACATTAGATATTTCTAGATAGCACCATGGATAGAGAACTGGACCTGGAATCAAGAAGATCTAAGTTCAAATCCTGGCTTACACACTTAGTTATATGATCTTAGGTACATTATTTACTCTCTTCGGAGTTTGAATTTCCTCCCTATACAATGGAAATAATAATGGTCCTTATCTTCTAAGACTGTAGTAAGAATCAAATGAGATAATATTTGCAAAGCATTTTGGAAACTCAAAAATGATACCAAAAAACATTTATATAGTACTTAAACAGTTTGTTGAGCACTTTACATTTATGATCTCCTTTGGTCATTATTATTATCCTATGAGGTAAGTATTATTATGATCTCCATTGTACAGAATGGAAAGAAGGTACCGTTTTTCTAGGTTCTCATAGCCTTGTCAGTAACTAAGAAAGATATTCAAATTCAAGTCTTTGAGATATCAAGTCCACCTATCTCTATAGCATTCCTGTCCTATAAAAAAATGTAAAGGCACATATAAAAGGGACAGGGGTTATTTAAATCTTCTTCCTTGGTGGAATGGCAACAAGGCTGCAGACCCCTAGTTTTGTATTCTTAACACAGTGTCTGGTACTGTTTATATTTCCTTCATTCTTGCTCTTCACCTGTAGCTTGTCATTCCCTACCTCCTACCCTAACTGACTAATGTTGGAGGAACAGAAACCCTACTCATTCTGAAGCTCTGCAACACATAAATTATAATTCCCAAACCTGTAATGTTTCCTGATCATTGCAAAGTAAATCCCTGACGTACAATTTAGAGAGCTGACAGCAGGAGGAGCAGACTCCCCCCTTCTTCAACAACAACATACTACTGCCTCAAGGGCCTTATTCTTCCAAATTCTCAGCTTTTCCTTTTGGCCTGGATATTCCCCGGAAAATACACACACACACACACACACACACACACACACACACACACACACACCACACCAAGAAAGCTCAATCTCTTACCCATACTCCTACTTGATAGAATTTTGCTCACTCTTCAACTCCCCTCCACTTTTAATTTTAAAAGAAAATTCCCAATTTCCTTTCCCTGCAAACACTTGAGGCAGCAACCAGTCTTCCAATCCTCTGAGAATACTCTTAAACCTTGAATAAGATACAAAAAGTATATTTCCTGATAAACCAAATTTTAATTAGGCGTCCTCCTGTAAATTTTAGCTTTTGCCTAGAGGATCAAATTTTGAGAGTCATCAATCAAAATGCTTAGCACAAGTTCATGGTTTCCAGTTTGTTCAATGGACAGAATAATTTCTACTTTAAAAAAAATCAAAATGGCAAACTTCATAGAAGGGAAGACTACAAAACTCCAGTTGGGTTTGGGGTGATGGGGGGATTAATGAGCTATTTGGTTAGGGTGGTGACCTGAGGGACTTTATTTTGGACCTAAAGAACTTTCTAAAAATAAATAGCCACAGGATAAAACTTCCCATTTTATTCTTCTTTCTCCCTTTGAGTGAACTGTATGTTTGATGAAATTTCTGCAAGATTTTGTTTGTTTGCTTTAGTCATCTAGTATGACACAAAGAGTATTGGAGAATAGGTGACCTTTTCTCCATTCAGTCTGTAGCATTTAGAACTGGAAGGGCCAGGAAAGAGCAACTGGTCTTATGTTTTCATATTATAGAAGAGTAAAATAAGTCTAGAAAAAATGAAGTGATTCTTCCAAAGCACACAATTATTAAAAATAGAGTGAAGTCCAAATTTCTTGATAGCAAATGCCCATACTCCCAGCACTGTACCACACATTTATAAATTGATTGTATTACCTTAACTCAGTGTCTGGCACATAGTAAGCACTTTATAAATGTAGTGCAGTGGTTAGAACACAGGGAAAAGGGCAGATCAGAGTTCAAATATGGTTATAGACCATATTTCCTAGATATATAACCCTAGCCAAGTCACCCATCTTTATCTGTCTCAGATTGTTTCCTTGGTTTCCTTAATAATAAAATAGAGTAATAATAGCATATACCTAGAAGGGTTGGATAAAATGCAAATATGATATTGGTAAAGTACTGAGCATTGTACTTTACTAGGCATATAGCAGGCACTCAAATGCTTCTTTTCATCTTCTTTTCTCCTTCCTCTCTTCTGCCCTTCCTCTCCTTTTCTCTCCCTCCCTCCTTCCTTCCTTCTTTCTTTTACTTCTTTTCTTTCCTTTCTTCCTTCCTTCCTCCCTTCCTCTTTTTCTTTCTTTCCTTCCTTCTTCCCCTCTTTCCTGTGTATAGGACATAATGCTAGGCATTAGAGAACATAGGAAGATTGAGATTTTGATATGACCTAGTACCCATCCTCATGGAGTTCAGGACATTTGTTTAGATTTTCATCCTATAATAAAATGTTTTTTTAGAATATCATCTTTTCAAGGAAATTAGTACTTAACAAAGGTGAATACTACTGACATATATATATATATATACATGTCATATATACATATATATCATATATATATGAAATAACAATGACAAAACAATATTTACATAGCATTTAAGTGTACCAAAGTATCTTTTCCATATCTATATTATTATACCCATTTTGCAGATAAGGACAATTAAGCCGATTTAACTGATTTTCTCCAAGCCACACAGCTATAATTATCAGATGCATATAAGTTCACAGAATCACAGCTTTAGAACTAGATAGGACCTGAGAGGTTAAAAATTCAACCCCTCTTTTTATGACAAGGAAAATGAGATGCAAATAAATTAAGTCATTTTCCCAGGATCACATAGTGACCAAGTGTCCAAAGCTACGTTTCTCCTCAGTTTTTTTCAAGATACAAGCCTAGCATTCTAACAATTATGCTCTATTCTCTATGCTACTGTAAACAAATGCCATTTTTGTTTCTCAAGTATTAAAATATCTTTAAGAAATCTATTGTCTTACAATGAAAGGGATGATAGTGGAATAAAAATTCATTGCATGATGTAAATGAATTCATTCCTTTTTAATATCAGTTTTTAAATTATCTGCAGGCAAACAACACATTTTCTTCTTTGTCTTTATTTCATTTAAACATGGTAATGAAATGCAAAAGGTGTTGCATTAAGACATAAAATTTAACAATCTCTTCAGCAATTTTAGTAGCAACTCAATTTATGGCTACTGTCCTTACCTTTCTACAATGGTTTACATAGTGGGTGCTCAAAAAATGTGTGGGGGGCCATTTTTTTTCCAGATTTTATGAACATCAGAAGAAAATTGCTCATTGGACATTCAAAAATGTAAATTCATTAGGGGGAGAGTGTCATTTAAACAGGGGGAATTTTGAATTTCAGAGGCATTATTCATGAGATCATAGCTATAGATTGGAATGAAGCTTAGAGGTCATCTGGGCCAATATGTTCGTTTTATAGATGAAAACACTGAGCCCCAGCAAAGTTTAAGCTACTTGCCAAAAATCACACAATCAATAAGTACTAAAGGGAGTTCCTAGGTTGTTCTTTCTTTAGTCTGTGTGAGGAACCTGAACTAGTAAGATTAATGGGAGTGTGTGCCTTTTCTCCCTTCACTTTTGTCTGGTTTTTATTTAGCATATATCATGTTTGAGTAGAACTTTAAAAATAGGCTATGTAAACTAATAGCTAAAATAAAGCTACCCCAACTTTCCCACTCCTATTTTTTTATAGATGCAAGAAAAAAAGCCATGAAGGAAGTTCTAGCCCTGAAAAAGTTTGACCAGTAGAACCCTGGAATTCCCAGCTCTATCGAAATGTGTACATGATTCTCCTGAACTCTCCAAAGGCACTTATATCAGTTATTCCAAAGCCTATGACCCAAAAATATACAGGTGACAAAGTCTTGGAATTTTCCATCAAAAGGATTCTTTTTTTCCTTCAGGAATCTATGGAAATCTCAAAAGATTCCTAGACCAGCAGCAGTATCAACAACAACAAAGACGGAGAATCTGGTTTTGGTCTAAGGATTACATCAACATGTATTATTATTTCTCTGCCATATACTCACCACCTATGCCTATCTATCTCTTTCAAGTGTGAAGATAATTGACTAGTTTGAATTTGGCCAAACTTATATCTATGACACATGTTGAAAATTTTGCTTGTTATCCTCAAGTATACTGCTAACACAGGTAATTTAAAGAAATTCTTTTGGCAAAAAAATTAAGCATTTGGACCTTTCATATTGATTGCATTTATATACTAATTAATAGTTATTTATTTGAGTATCATGAATATGCCAATAATTGTTTCCCATTTAAAATGCCATTGATGATAGATCTGCTTACACTTACAGGGGGATTATTGATTTTTTAACCCATCTGGTAGATAAATTATTTTTTAAACATTATTCATAAGTAAAGGTTAAGAAATATTATTAGTGGTTTTATTTTTTATTGAAACCACTGTAAAAAAATTCTGATTATGAAAAAAAAGGTCTTTTGTGTACTATCTTCTTCTATCCACACCTACACTGAGCAATTACTGACATCACAAGAGGCAATTTTACATGATCTGAAAATAAATCTAGAATAAGAAATATCTTTATAGATTCCTGGAATTTTAACCAGCTTTGCCTACATTTCCCAATTAACTAATTCATTTAAAAATGCTTACTGTGTGTCAATCATTACTGTGAAAATCAACTTTTACCACAACTGATCCACAGTAAGCATAGTCATTTCAAAAGAATGTTCCCATTTCTCAACATCCCCCCCAAACAATCCCCAAATAATTCTCAGCTCTTTTCCATTTAAACACCAAGAAATTATTGTTTTCAAGTTCAGTATGTTCAAAATCTAACTTAAATTCTCATCTCCAAATCTATTTCTTGCCATCTTTATAGCATTTATATAGCCCTTAAGTTTGCAAAGTACTTATATATTCTCACAACAATGGTAGAAGGTAGATGTTATTAGGTGTGTTCTGTAGATGAAGAAAATGAGGCAGCCCATGGATAAATGACTTGCTCAGGGTCACACAGCTAACAAGTGTCTGAAACAGCATTAGCACTCAAGTTTTTTCTGATGTTAGGTCTGGTGCTTTAGATACTATGTCACCAATATGACATCTCTATAGATACTAAAGGTAATAATAAGTCAGCATGTAGACAGCACTTTAAGATTTGCAAGGTGCTTTACAAATGTTATCTTATTTAATCCTTACAAAAACTCTGGGATATGAGTGATAAATTACCCCCATTTTACAGATGAGACAATTGAGGCAAACAGATGTTAAGCGACTTGTTTGGGTGTACACAATTGATAAGTGTATGAGGCAGGATTTGAACTCAAATCATCCTGACCCTGAGTCTAATATTTTACCCACCACACCATAACATAAACATAGCATTTGTTATGTTAAGTTTCCAAGCTACTAATTTGACTCTTCCTCTTCCTCAGTCCTAAGTTGACCAATGTTCATGTCCTTTCAATTTCTCCTGGAATATCCTTCCTAGAGAGGGAAGAAGGGACAAAAGTGAGATATGTTATGGAGATTGAAGAGGGCTGAGTTTGTCACTGAGGTCCTTTGATTCCCAACCCAGCATTCTTTCCGCTGAACCACTTAGTCCCTATGTTCAATGCCTGGAAAACTTTACACCTCCAACTCAGAACACATATTCATTGGCTATCTCATAATTGATGAAATTTCATGTTCTATGTTTCCAGGGTATAATTTAACTCAAGTTAATTTACCATTCTAGTATTTTGTCTCTTTTTCTCTCTAATTGCTAATCAATGCAGATAAAACCACCTCATAAATGTACCTTTAAATTGTCTTATTCATCTTCCTTGTATCTTTGTTCATGCTCACAGATTTGTTTGTGACACCGTAATATATTACCGGAATGGGAATCATCATCATTATGATGTGCAATATCATAGCAATTAACTTGTAAGTTGACTTTCACCTGGTAATTCTGCCACGAGTAGATCAAATTGTTTTAAATAAAATTCTTCTGCATCTTAAATATTTTAAAAATATTTCCATTATGCTTTACCCTGCTTCCTGTTTCTCAAAATGCTGTGTTTGATGCTATGAAAAGTGGGATTATAATGAAGGTTGCAAGTTGTCTTACTTTCATAGCTCCCTGAGGAAAAAATTTCCACGTGAGCAAGAAAACATTTTGCAACTAATATAATAGCTGATAGCTAACATTTGTGTAGCATCTTTTATGTGTCAGGAATGGGGCTAAGCACTTTACAATTATTATCTCTTTTGACCCTAGCAACCATTATGATAGGCAGGTGTTATTATTAACCTAAAATTACAGATGAGGCTGCTTGTTGAGACAGAGGTTATGTGACTTGTTCAAGGTCACAAATTTAGTAAATATCTGGGGTAAGATTCAACCTCTGTTGTTTCTGAGTTCAGACCCAGCACTCCATCCATTGTACCTCCTGGCTGTCCTTTACAACTGTCTATCCTCTGCACTCACAGAATCCCTCAGGAGCCATGCCAAATTGTGCTTCCAACGTGCGGACTTCCCCAATCTCAGAATCAGAGAATAACAGAATATCAGAGTTGAAAGAGAGCTCAAAGATCATCCATTTTAATCTTAATAGGAACAACAATCCTCTCCACAAAATGCCCTCCCAAGCCCTGCTGATTCATACAGCCTTTGATTAAAGATCTCTGCTAAATGTTTTTTTGAAATCCATGTGTTTTTTTTTTTTTTTTGAGCAGGAGAATATCTAATAAAACCTGTCAAAAAAAATTAATGCAGTTAATGTGTCCTGGACATTCATGACAGACCCATGCTGACTCTTGGTGATTATCACTTCCACTTCTAAATGCTCACAACCTATTTCTTTAATAATACCTTCTAGAATGTTGGCAAGCAATAAAAGCCAAGTTTGTGGTTTTAGTCTGAAGAATCCTTTTCATCCCCTTAACACTTGTGACATTTGTTTGTCTGAAGTCTTCTAGAATTTCTTGGAGGCATCTTCGACATACATGCTGGGCTAAAATGTTCTTTCCCTCCTCTGAACTCCTTTTGGGATATTTTCTGTGTCATTTAGTTCTTGACAATCATCCTTTTCTCCTGGGTGCTCTATTCTTTCTAGGTTCTGATGATACTGTTCTCTCTTGTTTCTTCTCCTATCTATGTGATCACTATTCATTCTGTGTGGGATCCGGGCCACAATTGTTAACTTTGGGAGGAACCCCAGGGTTATCTTCCTTTATACAACATCTCTTGATAACTTCATCAGCTCTCGTGGATGCAATTATCATCTCTATGCAGATGATTCTTAGATCTATTTAACCAGATTTAACTTCTATTCTCCAGTCTTACATCGCCAACTACCTCTTGGACATACTGAAAGACAGACATCTTAACTCAACATCAAACAGCATCATCATCATTCTTCCAATCATCCAGGTTTGTAACTCAGGCTTTATATTCAACTTCTGACACTCATTTGCGCCATATACATTAAGCTGTGCCAAACCCTATCATTTCTACCTCTGTAACATCTCCTATATGTACTCCATTTCTTTCTTTGACACTGTCACCATTCTGGTGCAGGCTATCATCACTTCAAGCTTGGACTATTAATGATAGCATTCTTGTTGGTCTAACTGGTTCAATCTCTCCTTACTTCATTTTATTTTCCATGGGCTAAGAAAGTGATCTTCCTACAATGCTGGTCTAACAATGCTACTATCTTATTCAACAAATTCCCTATAATCTACAAAATAAAGCCATTACAGATTTAAATTGCACTGACTTTTGAAACAACTTGAAAAAAAACTTCCTTTCTTAACTTTTAAAATTCTTCACAAACTTGACTCTTCTTACCTTTCTAGTATTTCCCCCCATTTTCTATAATCTAGTAATGCTAGTCTTCTTGCTGTTTCTTATACATGAAAATCTATTTCCTGATTCTGTGCTGTTTCTGTGCCTGGTCTCTATACCTGAAATGTTCTCCCTCCAAGCTTCCCTTCTTTTTAAAAATTCCATTTTACTTACATTTTCAAATTATCTACCTCTCCAACCCACTCCCTCATTATCCATTAAGAAAATAAGAAACTTAGAACCTATTATATATTTGTATAAACTGCAAAACAAATGTTCAGTGAATCATGCCCTTCAACCCCCTCCTCACAAAAGACAGAAAAAGAAAGAAATAGAAGAAAACATACTTCAGGCTGCAGTTAGGTCCCTCAGGCTACTATCTAGAAGAGGTCAGCATATTTTATCATGAGTTTTTGGAATTGTGATTTGTCTTTGTTTTCTTCAAAGATATTAAGTCTTTTAAGGTTCATTATCTTTATGGTATTGCTATAATTGTTTAAAATGTTTTCTTGCTTATTTTACTCTGTGCCAGTTCATACAAATATCTCAAGTTTTCTTAAAATCATTCCATTCATTATATATTATAGCACAACTATATTCCACTGTATTCTCATACCATAACTTGTTCAGCCATTCCTCAATTGCTGGGCATCTGCTCTGTTTCCAATTTTCTGTCACCCCAAAATGATATTGTGTGCGTGTGTGTGTGCGTGTGTGTGTGTGTGTGTGTGTGTGTGTGTGTGTGTGTGTACTGCCATACCTTTGGATGCTTTTTCTCTTTCCTTTATTTATTTGGTATAGTGGAGTATAAACCAAGAACAATTACTGGGTCAAAAAATATGCACAGTTTAATAGTTATTTAAGGTAAAGTTCCAAAATGCTTTCCAGAATGGTTGCACTGGTTCACAGCTCCACTAATAGTGTATCAGATTACTTATTTTTTCATATTCCTTCCAGTATTTAGAATTTTTCTTTGTCATTTTTATTCAATTGATGGCTGTGAGTCGTTTTACCTCAGAGTTATTTTGATTTGCATTTCTCCAATTCTTACTGAGTTAGACAATGTTTCATACAGCTTTTGAAAGCTTTGAATTTTTACTCTGAAAACTATCTATTCATATCTCTTAACCATTTATCAGATGAGGAATGACTCTTATTTTTATAAATTTGACTCAGTTCACTATATATTTTAGAAACGAGACCTTTTTCAGAGAAACTTGTTGCATGAATTTTCCCCCAGGTTTTTGCTTTCCTTCTAGTGCTTAGCTTCCATTAGTTTTCTTTGTGTAAAGACTCTTCATTTTTCTCTTTTAGTCCACTGTGATCTTCTTTATCTCGTTTGGTCATGAAGTTTTTCTTCTTACATAGATTTGGGAAGTAATTTATTCCTAGTTTACTAATTTATTTCTTGTATTATATTGCCCTTTATATCTAAATCACATACCCATTTGAAATTTATCTTGATATACAAAGAATTGAACTATACTTACTTTCTGCCAAACTACTTTCCAGTTTTCCCAACAATTTTTTGTCAAATAGTGAGGTTTTAATCCAATAGGTGAGACCTTGGGGTGTATCAAACAAAAGGTTATAGTGCTTATTTAGGTCTGTATGTTATGTATCAATACTGTTTCATTGATTAACTTCTCTGTTTTTTACTTAGTACCAAATGGCTCTAATAATTTTAGCTTTGTAGTATAGTTTAAGATCTAGCACCACTGGTTCTGCTTCATTCCCACTTTTTTCATTAATTATCTTAATGTTTGTTCCTCTGGAAGAATTATTTTATTATTTTAGCTCAATATATAATTCTTTAGTATTTTGATTAGCATAACACTGAAATTTAAGTAATTTGACCATTTTTAAAAATATTGGCTCAGTCTACCTATAAGCAATTAATATTTCTCCAATTATTCAGTTCTGTCTTAATTTGTGTGAAGAATATTTTGTTTCTATTGAAATATAGTTCTGATGTATGTCTTAGAAGATGGCATTCTAACTATATTGTCTGTAATTATATTAATGGAATTTCTTTTTTATCTCTTCATACCAGATTTTGTTGCTAATACATAGAAATTCTGATCATTTGTTAGCTTTTACTTATTCTGTAACTTTACTGATGTTAACTGTTTTGATTAATTTTTTTATAGTTAACTCTAAGTAAGGATACCATTATATCATCTCTGAAGAGTGACAATTTTGTTTCCTCAATGTTTATTCCTTTAATTTCTTATTTTCCCTTGTCTTATTATTATAGTGAGTATTTCTAACAAAACATTAAAAGGCAATAGTGATAATGGACATGCTGACTTCAGTTGTGATTTTGTCAGAAAGGCTTCTACTTTATTCTCATTATAGAAAATGTTTGTAATTGGTTTTAGAAAGATACTACTTATTATTTTTTTAAAAAGAGCTTCACTCTTTATCAAAATTTCTATTTTTTTAAACAAAAATGGGTGCTATATTACATCAAAAACCTTTTTGAATATTAAAATAATTGTGGGTTTTTTCATTTTTATTAGTAGCATGATCAATTATAGCTTTCTTAATACTGAACTAGTTCTGCTATAAACTCAGTCTGCGCATAGAAGGCCTTCTTTCTAATAAACTGCTATAATCTCCCTATTAATGTTTTGCTTAAATTTTTGCATCAATATTCTTTAGGAAAATTATTCTATAGTTTTCCTTTTTCGGTTTTGAATCTCCAAAGCTTTGGCTGTGTGTCTTGCATATCTCTGTCATAGAATGAATTTTTTTTAGCATCATTTATTTCCCTAAATAATTCTAAACAATCTATGTATCATGGGAATTGATTCTTTTTAAAAGTTTGGCAGTATTTTCTTGTCAATCCATCTGTTATTGCATTTGTTCATTTATGGCTTGTTCGGTTTCTTTTTTCTATTTTCTTTATTTCTATTATTCTATTTTCCATTCTGTTAATCTGAATTTTTTTAAAAAAACATACATTTCATGTAAAATTCCAGTGTTATTGGTATTTAATTCGGTGAAGTAGCTCCTAATAATTGCTTTTATTTCATCTTCATTGTCAATGAATTTTCCTTTTTACATTTGAATTCAGGACTTCCTGAATCTAAGCCCACTGTGCCACTTACCTGCACTTTTTGTTTAAAAAAAAAGGGGGGGGAAGAAAGATCTTTTCAGTGAACAAGCCTTTATTTTTGTCAGTGTGGATACCCTTTTGATTAATATAGACTAGAACTCTATCATTATTCCTTTATAAATAATGTAATCCTTTTCAAGTACAGTGATAAACCCTCTAAAGCAGATAGATCTTACCCCTCACCATCATCACAATAGGTCTACCTCTGGTTCTGTCAATATGTCACACCTAAGTATGGCACTTATGTTGACCTCTTTTGACCCCATTTTTACTAAATGACCATCCCACAACCTTTTAAAAATATTTATTTCCTATATCACATAAATTATACTGTTTTTCATTGTTATTAACATACCATAGTTGACTCATCTATCATATATATTTCCATTGCCTTTTGGATCAATCACAATTGTGATTCTTCTAAATATCATTAATGAAAGAATAGTGCTATTAAAGAGATTAAAGAGAAGAAAGAACTATGCAAACAAAGAAATGAATTTGTCATTATTCTCTGCCTACTCAAATCTAGATTCAACTCAAAAGTGATTAGCAATGACTGCCTGGTAGGAGAAAGAATGGGAAGAAAGGAAGAAGGAAGAAGGCAAATACTCAGAAATGAAGAAGGAAGGAACAGGCTAAGTTAATGGAAATTATAATCTGAGAAATATGAATTTTTCATCCACTTTGTTTTGAACTGTTTTTGCACTGTTTTGGATTTCACTGAAATTCATAATGTTTTCACCTCTGTCATATTTTAGGATATGATACAATTAGTGTACTCTTGATGCGAGTTGTGTTCCCTTTAAGATTAGTCCTTTCAGATTGATTTATTCCTTTCTGATTCCCAACCCCTCATAGTTGAAGAAGCTAGGACTTTTGATTCACAAATCCTGGTCAAAAGTACCCCTTTGAATTCCAATAGGAGATATCTGGGCTCTCCCAGCCCCTATCAGATCTGAGCCAACTTGGGACTCCACCCACAGACCCCTTTAGCTAAATCTCTCCTTACAAAAGAGCCAAGCTGGAGTCCTCTCTTTGTGGAGGTTCCAAACATGCCAACTCTCTGCCCATGACTTTGCACAGTCCCGCTTCAGCTTCCTAATGTCATGGTCCTCTTCAACAATGAAAGTTAAATAATAATTTATGAGGAGTGATAACTTCCCCCCTGGGGACTCACTTGAGCAATGCAGCTCCTTACTTCTCTCCTGCTTTCCTCTTTATTCCTTTCTCCCTCCCTACCTCTTTCCTTTTCTTCCTTTCTTCCCTTCTTCCCTCCATTTTTCCATTCTTCCTTCCATTCTTCCCTCTGTCCTCTCTCTGCTCTCCTGCCCACATAAGGATTACACTTATCTATGGGTGCTCTGTCTAAAAGGATTATAAATTTTGATTGCTGAAATGTAGCAAAATATCTTAGGCTTTTACGGGCTAGATTTTTTTTTTTTTTTTATGGGCCATGCCTTAAATCCAAATTACTCTGGCTCTCCTTTACTGGTCAACAATAGGCCCCAGTCCTAACCTTACTTGGTCATTATTTGGGTTATGATGACTAAGAGTGACTGTTAATAGCAATTGTTTCTTTTTGGCCAAAAACCCTGAGAGGCTTTCCCTTCCAGAATGATTTTTCTTTTGTTAGGTAAAAGAGGTCATTCTTTTAATTTTAAATTTAGCTTTGAGTTGCTTCAGACAAATTGAGACCTGGGAAAGATCTTAGCTTAAAAAGGTAAAGGTCTCCTATTGCATCTGAGGCCATCTCCAGTCATTTTGCTCTATATTTTATCACCGGACCTAGACGGTTCCAAAGGAGAGAGTAAGGCTGGTGAATTTGCATATCCCTGCCTCATGTATATCCAATTTACTTGCATATCAGGACTTCACCTTCCTGAGGTATCACTGGTCCTCTTTGAGAATGAAGGACAAACAATCACCATCATTAGAAAATGCTTTTATTTGGACTCTATCCTAGACCTTAATTTTGACACTGTTGAACATTATACAAAGCATATGTTTTGAATTTGACTGGATGCCAATATTTCAGTATATTAAATTAAGTCATCTCTTAGACACGATAGGTGCACATACACATATATGCACATTTATACATATAGACATATAAAAATGTTATGTATGTTATACATCCTTCTATTTATCAGTTTTTTTTCTGGATGCAGATAGCACCCTTTTCATGTTCTTTATAGTTAATTTAAGTATTAAATAACCAAAATAACTTATTTTCTCAAAGTCATTCTTAAAATATTGCTTTTACCATGTATCATGTTCTCTTGGTTCTGCTCATTTTGCTCTTCATTCTTTCATTTAAATCTTTGCATGTATTTCCTAATGAACGAGATGAGGCGAGATCTTTCAAGACAGTTGTGAAAATCGAGTAAGGCTTCATCTACTTCAGAGTTTGAGCAGGCCTGAAGGACTTTGAGGATTGAGTCAAGGACATAATTGAGTCCCCTTCCTGCTATCCTCCCATGACATCATTTCCTTCCTATTTCAGTCAAATATGGGCAACTATGTACTTATGGGTCAAGTTGAATTTGGTGGATAGAAGTGTTTAGAAATTAAGACTCTCAGCCAATAAGGATGAGGATCAGTGATGGGAGGGGATGTCTTGTGTTAGGGATTAAAGGTGCTGTCCTGCCCACTGGAGGCGCTTCCTCTCTTAGATTGTCTGCTCAAAGGGTGGGACGCCCTTCTCCCGAGAATGTACAATAAACTTTGCTTTGCTCTAGAGCTCTCTCCAGCTTTTTTATTAAATGGTGTTCCCTCACCATTTTCTGTACCACACACTAAGATTACTGAGCTCATCATTTTTTATAAAGCAGTATTATTCCCACAATTATCTATCACAACTTATTTACTCATTCCCCACTGTATGGGCATCCCTGTAATTTCTAGTTCTTTGCCACCACAAAAAAAGTTGCTATAAACATTTTAGAACATATAAGTTAAAAAAGTAAAGTTATCTAATAGTAGTATAGCAATCTATTTGCCCTGTAGGAAAATAGGAGAGGAATTGGATATGGGAAAGGGGAAGGGTGATTAAAGAGAGGGCATATTGAGGAGGAAGTGGTCAGTAACAAAACATTTTTGAGAGAAAGAGTGAAAAGAGAGAGAATAAATGGGGGTAAATACAATTATCAATAGTAATTGTAAAAAAAAATTTGGAGCAAAATTTTCTGATTAAATATTATTGTTCTCTGGGAAATGATGAGCAGGATGCTTCCAGAAAAAAGCAACAATAATAACAACAATCTGGGAAGTCTACCATGAACAAAATAAAATATACTGTAAGTATAGTATATAGCAATAGCAATGTTCTAAGATGATCAGCTATAAATGGCTGTTATTCTTAGCAGTACAATCATCCACAACTACTCTGAAAGACTCATAATGAAAAATCTTACCCAAAGCCATGTCTTGTGTCTGAATACAGATTGAAGCATTCTCTATTTCTTCCTCTCCCTCTCCTTCTCTCCCTCTTTCTTTCTCTCCTTCCTTCTTTCCTTCTTTCCCTTTCCCTCTCTCTCTTTAATTTTTCTTGAGGGTTTTTATTTTCATTAAGGTGGGAGATCTATGTTTTCTTTCACAATTTGACTTTCTTAGAAATGTTTTGCATAACCTTACATGTGATTTCTTAATTGTAGGTGGGAATAAAGGAGAGAACCTAGACTTCAAAAATCTTAAAAACAAAAATCTTTTTAAAAATTGTTTTGAATATAACTAGGAAAAATAATTAGTTAATTAAAAATAATCTCTTGTCATATCTGCTATAGAATGTGGTACAATTCTGGCATATATCTATAAGATACTTGGCTTGAATAATATCATTAATTTTTTTGTTCACCAGATTAAATTTTAAAAAGTTATTAAACAATGTATGTAGCTGAATTTGATATTTCATCATGTATAGATAATTTTGTACTGCAGACTCCATCTGTGAAACTCTGCTTATTTCTTTTTACTTCAAGGAAACTTTAGTATCCTTTTTTCCCCTTCAGAACTTGAATATACTTGTATATACTATTTTCATTTTATACAGAAGAGAAAGCAGACAAATGAGTAGCAATAATAATTTATCTATGTGGCATTCAGAATTCACAAAGCATTCTTCTTACAATTATTCTGTGAAGTAGATTCAACTGTAGCCCGAGGGATCTCTGATCGTATCACCGTGAACATGCCTTTCAGTGATGCAAACTGTACTCCATCATGAGCATGTCTAATATGTGTGTCTTTTCTCTATTCCCTCCCCTAAATTCATCACCAAGAATCCATTCATTGAAAACACTGCAAATAAACAGTTCTCCTTATCTATTTTCTCTGATCATTCTTCTCTTTGATGACATAATTTACACTATTTGTCATGCAAAATTCCTAATTTACCATACATCATAGGTTGCTCTTTGATTTCTATATGCCTTTCCAATAATCTACTATTGATCTTTACCTTTAGTTTTTTGGAGACTATTGTGTTCCACGACTTGTCTCCACAAAATACCAATGTAAGTTTATTGATATTAAAATGCGTTCAGGATGTTCTATCTTAGCTGTGTCTCAGAGTCAGCTCTCTGCAAGTTTATCTTCTTCTCAACTGTTTTTCATTCTTTTCTGTATGTTTCCTTTTTTGTACATGAAAACTATGTTTTCATGAGTAGCCTAGCAGTATAGTATACTAGTAGCAGTATAGTATCTTTGGTTGCCATGGTTCTTGGATTGGCCAGAAGATTATGCAAGGTATGCTTATCAAATGGCCAAATCTATTACAATGAAGTTTACCTTAATAATTCAATGTAGGGGCTTCTAGGTGGCGCAGTGGATAGAGCACCAGCCTTGAATTCAAAAGGACCCGAGTTCAAATATGGTCTCAGACACATAACACTTCCTAGCTGTGTGACCCTGGGCAAGTCACCAGCCTAAAAAAAACAAAAAAAAACCCAAAGAAACCAAAAAAATAATTCAATGTAGTTGTGTTCTCATGACTATTAATTCTATATTCAAGAAGACAGATCACCAATGATGCTTCCCTTGTCATTCTGGGTAATCATTCTCTATGTTCTCTTATAAATACTGAATATAAAATCTACAAAACAATATGAAGTCTCTCTGAAACATTCTGTGGTATCAGTTTAGCATTAGTGAAGAACTATCAGGTAGCTGTTATATTTCATTCGCTAATAGGCCACTTCCTTTAGGGGGGATAGAAAGGAATGGATTTCCTTTGTATTATTTCTTGCATGTAAAAATGTGTTAAATCATGTACAAAAACTGAAAAATAGATACAAATATGTTTATATATGCATATGTATATACACATATATTATATATAAACTATAGATACATACATGTGTTTAAATCCTATATACCTCTATATAGCAATATGTTTCTGACCATACTAATATATATATATCATGGTATATAATAAAATTCCAGATAACAGCCCGCATAATATACACATACATATTTTATATTGCATATATTCTATTCATTTCTGGGAACCATACATTAGGGAGAGTATTGACAAATATGAATATGACAAAAGGAGAGCAATGAAGATGATGATGGTATTTCAAACCATGACATATAAAGTTTGATCGATAGGGCTATATCTGCTTAGTATGGAGAAGAGAAGATTTAAAGGATAAACAGTCTTTAAATATCTAAGATATGTGAACTACCACTGTGCTGAAAATATAATGGACAGATTTTGCAGAGAGGCAATTTTAGGCTCAAAACAAAGAAAATTTTTCTAATAGAACAACCCACAAATGCCTTGATAACCAATAGTTTTTCTCTCCCTAGAGGTCATCAAGGCTATATATGACTCCATGTAGAGGATGTTATAGAGGATATTGTAGGGCAAGTATACATTAAATTTGACCTCTAAAGTCCCTTTCACCTTCAAGAGTCTGTGGTTATGCTTGCAAGGATTTCCTGACAAAACCAGTACTTTATACAGTGATTCCTCCAAAATAATGAACTCAGAAGTTGCCCTCTTTGAACACTCTATTCTGTTGCTCTTCCCCTCCCATACCTGTTTTGTTTTTATCTTTAGTCTTTCAATCCCTCAGCTTCACTATTTTTGCTTCTTAGTTTTGATTTTAGGGTCAGATATTTCTATTAGGTCTTTGCTAACTTTGAATCCTTTGCTCATCTAATTTCCTAGCATTCCAAGTACTGCTAATTATCAATGCTAGGATATTTCTAATATCTGTTTCCTATATTTCTGTTTCAAAACTGCTGGGAGAAATTGTGAAAGTGCTTGTTGGGTTCACTTCAAATTTAAATTATCTAATATATGTGCTACATCTCAATTACATATCAATTCTTTCTTCCTTTCTTACATCCCCTATAACTGTTCTCAATAATCTCTCCTTCCTTTAAACTCCTAACTGTATCACATTCTTCCTCATTCAAAACAGTTTTATTTGCTGAGACAAATTGGACACACTGATGCAAACTCTATCAACTCCCATCCTCCTCTTCAACCCTAGGTCTACTTCTTATCCATACTCTCCCTTCTATCTCATCACAAAGAAAGGGACACAACTCTATATTGCAGCATCTAACAACTTCACTGTCTATTCTCTCCTTTTTTGTATTTTATTTATTTACTGGCTTCTCCCTAGTTACATTTAAAACAATTTTTTTTTACATTAAGGTTCTCTCCCTTATCCCACAATTAAGAAGCATGTGAAGTTATAAAAATAAAAATCCATAAAAGTAATGTTGTAAAAGAACACATACATCTCCCATACAAATGAAAATAAAAACCCTCAAGATAAATCAAGTTTTAAAAAAGAGATGAAAAAATGGTTCAATCTGTATTCAGATACAATCAGTTCTTTCTCTGAGTATGGATAGGATTTTTCATCAAAAGTCCTTAACAGTAATCAAGGATCACTGTACTGCTGAGAATACCAATGTCATTTACAGCTGGTCATCCCAGAACATTGCTATTACTTTGTATACAGTACATTTCATTTTGCTTGAGTTCATGCAGGACTTTCCATCTCCTGTTCTTTTTAAGGCTTTGTTCCATTAGTTCTCTCTCCTCTCTCATTGCTCTTCCACATTTTTCCTCTTTACACATAGTTTTTTAAGCTTTAAAAAGAGATAACCTTCCCTTGGTCCAGCTACCCATTAAAACTATCATCTTGCCTCCTCATTCCTGTTAACCTTCTAGCAAAAGGAGACTACACTCACTGTCTCACTTTCTCATCACCTCCTTGACTTCCTGTAACCTACTATCTCTTTTCACTACCTTACTGAAAAGCAGGAAGGTGTCAAGATGTAAAGGGCTTTAAATGTCAAATAGAAGATTTCATATTTGATGTTGAAAATAATATGAAGTCAGTGGAGTTTACTGAGGACAAGGGATGACTAAGTCAAATCTATACTTTAGGAAAACCACTGTGGCAGATGAGTGGAAAACAGATTCCAGTGAGTAACAAGTAACAGGAATCATTAATATGACTTTTCTGTTACAAATAAAAATAACAAATTATCCTGACTGAGTTATTCCTTAAATTAGGAATCCAAACATAGGCCATAAATTTAAGGAAAAAAACCTGAGAATTTAATCCCAACAATAGAAAGGTAAAAATTAAAGTGTTAGAAAATAAGATTGTTGAGTAATAGATGAAAATAACAGATCAATCATCCTCAAAAGGAGAAGACTTTAATGAAAAATCTTCAAGCATTGTAAATGCCATATAGAAGACCATATTTTGTTTGGACTGGACATTTATTCTTCCTACCCAGTATAGGGGAAGGAGAGGGAAAGTCAGAACATTAAGCATAAATCAAGGCTGAAAAAAAGTTAGAAATAAAGAAATTGCTAATAATAAATGAACACTAGAACATAAAAAAGGAAAAAAAAATCAACTATGTTATCTCCTTTAAAAGTCTTAATATTTTAAGTGGAGTCAATAATATCAAATACATTAACGAAAACCTTTTTTCAGGCATTCCTAAAGTTGTTATTTTTCATCCCCAAGATACTGAAATACCCTAAAGGATTTAGGAACTGAATTTTATGTAACACGGATTACTTCTCAATTTTTTTTCCCTGAGCATTATACTCAGATTCAAGGCTCTATTTAAATATTTTAGAATTTTTTTAGAATTTTAGAATATTTAGATAGTTTAGAAGTCTTGAGATAGACTAATATAGAGGATTCATTAATTCGAAGCAAATATAATACCACCGAGAAAAGAGATCTCTATTGATATAACAATTTGTTTTCCTTTGGGTTGGTATACAACTATAATACCTCTTTGCTTCCAAAGAACCTGCTTACTGCTTCCCTGAAGAGTAAATGATGTTCTCTGTAAGGTTATAAACTATTAATATTAACTTGGGTTGCTTTCTCTACAAAGCTGCTATCTGTAGGTTTACCAATGAATTGTTACCAGCCTGCTTCACCAACCAGCTTCTACTGACCACTAATACTTTGCTGATAAATTGTTCTGGTAGGCTGCTTATAAATAGTGAAGTTTGTAGTCATTTAAAAACCAGTTCAAAGTCTTAGAGCTATTTTGGTATTTTTTTTTTTTTGTGAATCAAAGCTATAATCCTATCCAGCCAAAAAGCAAAGTCTCACAAGTCCAATTTGTTGTTTTGTTTTGTTTTGTTTTTTGTTTTTTTAACATGTAGCTTTATCCTCAGTGGCAAATCTTCCAGATGCATGCAATCTTTTGGTTGAAAGGAAGATAGTCAGGTCAGAACTGGCAACCTTCGTTCTCTATTCTTACAGCTAACTAAAATGACTAATATGTGGTCTACATAAGCTGTTAGCTTAAAAAATAGGTCATGGGTTATATATTCTACAGGATAAAAAGATTTAAGGAGACTTGCGATCTACCTTACTGGAAGCAGTGCTCCTACAGATGAGATCACTAGTCCATTTAATTATTTAGTAATCCCCTTTTTAGCATACCATTTTAAAACCCTTGCTCTATATTTGACATAGTAACAAATAATAGGATTTTTTTAACCTTGCCAATTCATTTCTCCTTGTCCAGCTCACTAATATAAACAAAATCCCTTATTATAATTATCTCCCCTTACTTTCTTTCTTCTCCTATTCCATAGAGGAAGCACAGAGAATTGCACAATTTGCCTAGAGTCAATGCCAAAATACAGGATAATTTAAAACCTGAGACTTGACCAGAATTGAAGTCAAAATGATTTACATAAATGGGAAATGACAATATTTCTCGTGATCAGGCAGTAAAGGAAGTAGGCAAATAACATCATGAAGAGTATACCTGATTGAGTTGATTCCATCACTTGCTAAAGAATCAGGATGCCACTGGTGGATTTTGGGGATATTTTCAAGCTCCTGGGCTACTGTGCCCTGGGTATAATCATCCTGCCAAGTGAAACCTGTGAAATGAGAACAGAAAACTTTCAGCCACTGCAAAAGTTTCAGTAAAGTCACTAAAAACCTGGAGATGGGAGGAAATTTTGTTGTTTGTTGGTTTGGTTTGGCTTTTTATATCTTGTTTTATTTTATTATATCTGTTTACCCTGTTAATCCCAAGTGAAGACCATCCTCTACTATACATTTTTTATTAAACATACTTTCTCAATACTCAAGTTCAAATGCTATCAAAGTGTTCCTCTCAAATAAAACAGTGGGTGGTGTTCTGGGTTTAAAGAGACTGGACTTAATGGAATTTTACCACTTGCTAAACACCCAAATACCCTAAGCCTGATGATGTGATTAAACAGAAGAGCTATTCCTAGCCTTTATGAAAGATAATGAAGGAGCTTCCAAACTGGAGGATTACAGTCATAGGAAAAAGTTACATCTCATGAGCAATTTGTGCACTCCTACACACCACTCATCAGATACACTGCCCCATCTCTGAATTTCCAGGCCATTCCTTCTCCCCAACTCAATCTTGCTTAAGAGTCAAGCACTTAGAATGGAATAAGGGGTATTGTTACTGTGAAAGTAATTATCACAGGGCTTAATGTACTGTATCTGGGAGCCAATTTACATTATATTTATACTCAAATGTTATGACAAAGAGCTTTATAACAAGGGTGAAGTGTAGTTATGAAGGCAAAATCCATGCGATTATACATTAATTACATGCACTGCAGATCACATGATAATTATGTTCAGAATTACCAAATAACTCCCAAGAATAATTATTATGCAATTTGTACATTTTAGATCTTATGGTAACACTTTAGCTCTTAGAACTACCCCCATGCAATTATCCATAATTATCTAATCACTAAATATCATGTAATTACAGAGATATATTTTTATGCCCTGTACGAAAACACATTACCAAAATCTTCAAATCAAGAATACTGAATGTGTGTGTGTGCACTCGCACGCGTGCAGCCTGAGCCCATGCATGCACAAGCACAAATGTATATGTGTGTGTGCATGGGTGTTTATGTGTGTGTATGTGCGTCCATGTGGTGGCTGTGTTCAGATATGGCAATGATCTTGCTGAAAAACAAGTTCTCTGAGAGGACTCAGAAAAGAGGCTAGGAGATATAAGCTGCCTGCAGGACCCCACTTAAAGTCTTTTTCAAATGCAAATCTCACCTTTCTAAAGATACAGGTGGCAGGATTCAAACTGTTTTTACCTTTCTAAATCTTAGAAAACTCCCAGGAATTATCCAGGATGGAAGTTGGAGGAAAATGTCACCAATCAGCACAATTTTCTGTAATAAGTTGGTATAAGAAGCTTTGTTTGGGACAACACAACTCCTCAAAAATCACTCATTGCAAATAGGCACTCAAGGAGAAAGATGCTACTAAGGAATGAAGGTCTGTTCCACTTGTCCAAGACTATTAAAAAAAAAAAAAGGCAGAATAAAATAGCCCCCAAAGAAACTGATATCTTTGTTAATGTTCCTGCTGCAGTAAGAGACAAACTCATCTGAATATGTTACTATTTGCATCATACTCCACAAAATAATGAGCTCTTTGGATCACCTAGAAGGAGTTTTGAAGGTAATCTTGTTCAAATCTCTTATTTTACTGAGAAAAAAAAAAAAACTGATTTCAGGAGAGATTAAATGACCTATCCAGATATCATAGGTGATGTGGGACAGAAGAAGAATTCAAATTCCAAATCTTGGGCAGCTAGGTGGCACAGTGGATAGAGCACCAGCCCTGAATTCAGGAGGACCCGAGTTCAAATTTGGTCTCAAACACGTAACACTCTGTGATCTTGGGCAAGTCACTTAACCCCAGACTCAGGAGGGAAAAAAAAATCCAGATCTTTTGACTCTAAATTCAAGGGATCATGGGCTGGGAATGCTTCCATAATCTGGTACACAGCCTACGCTCTGAATATGCTTATTCTCCAAATTCAGAACTTTTAACTGCCCCCATGTTGGTTTATTATTGATTATTCATTCATTCAATTTATCTAGAAAATGAATAGACTTCTTGTTTTTTAGTTGAAACCAATGGTATCAAGACAGAGAGAATACAAAAAAGAAAATTAATTTCTCCCTGATCTTTGAAACTTCAGTTCTAAAAGAGGAGAAATAATTATACCTGTACTCTACACATGGGATGTAAGGGCTAGCCTCTGGAAATTTCTATCTAGAAATCTTATTTTATACATTTAAAAATATAATTCTGAGATGGGATGCATTGGATTTACCAGACTCCTAAAGGGAGATCATCAGACAGAGAAATAGAGAGAGGTTAAGAATCTTATTAAAGGTTGGTAAAGATAAAAGTGGATATTTTCCATCTAAGTTCATGAACTCCTTACAAGCTATCCTATTGCCAAAGTCGTCTGTGGACTCAAGGTTAAGAACCACTATATTAAAGTATCCCTAAAATCATATCCACCTCTAAGTCTGCACTTCTATGATAGATACCTCAAATACCATTGAAAACCACTAAAAATCATAAATACTAGTATACAATTTTATTAGTTAAATTTTAATTTTAAGATGTCAAATACAAACATGAATTTAACTACTTCTTGCTGTCCTGTAGGACTATTCCCCCAAACTTATCAGACTCCAATAAAAAAAAAAAAAAAAGGAAATATTCAACGGAAAGACATATAAGATGGTGAATGGCTACATTCAAATAGAAATCTCATTTGGTACAGTTACTATGGCTCCTTGAACCTTGTTGCCATCTACCTCCGTATTCTATGAAAATTCAACTCACATAGCATATTCTTTTCCTCCCCAGAGGGTCAGCTCATCTTCTCCACCCAATACCATAATATTGATCATATAGTTATTAAATTATACATGTTCTGATTGAGAAGATTTGTTCTACAACTCTTATTTTTCCTTCATATATCTGACTTGCTATGGTTATCCTGCTTCTCATTAACCATTTATCAGAACAGAATTAAGAAAAAAAGATAAGATAGAACACATATTAGTCAATTTTCTTCTTTCTAAATAGAATTTCATGAGGTAAGTACAGAAGAGAAAACTAAAATTGTTAGTTAAAATGAAGTTCCTGAAGAGTCTATGAATTTCACAAATAAATTCTCTTCCTCTTTTCTATTCCTTTTATTTCTTCCTGACTCAGTAGATGTACATTGCACATTCTTATTGCTAAATTATATTCATGTCTATACTCTTATTTGATTCCAGGAGGGTGCCACCATAATTCTTCATATTGTCACCTATCCAAAAAGTGTAATTTTGTCTAAAATCTACCTATATATTGGGAGGGAAAGAGAAAAAGAAAGAAGGAAGGAAGGAGGGAGGAAAGGAAGGAAGGAAAGAGAAAAAGAAAGAAGGAAGGAAGGAGGGAGGGAAGGAAAGAAGGAAGGAAGGAAGGAAGGAAGGAAGGAAGGAAGGAAGGAAGGAAGGAAGGAAGGAAGGAAGGAAGGAAGGAAGGAAGGAAGGAAGGAAGGAAGGAAGGAAGGGAGGAAGGAAGGAAGGAAGGAAGGAAGGAAGGAAGGAAGGAAGGAAGGAAGGAAGGAAGGAAGGAAGGGAGGAAGGAAAGAGAGAGTGGAGGAAAAGAAAGAGATAGAAAAGAAAAAAGAAAGAAAAGAGAAAAAGAAAAGGAAAAAAGGACATGAGAGAGGAGGGTGGAAGGATCTTTATGTACAAAAAGCTCAACGAAACACCCATATACAGAAAGCACCCATACCAAGCTGACAGCTGTGATCAAAATGAAAGGTTGGCAATGTCTTGTTTCTCCTTTGTCTCTGTCGCCATACCTAGTGGATGTTCTTGGCTCACACCCCAATTATAACAATTTTGCTCTGCTGACTGCCCAGGATCACAGCAGGGCTGTAATGTACACACATTATTTCCATGTCACTTAAAGGGACTGTATTGTAGGACATTGAGTTACCGATTGACCAGCTCTGCTGGAGTTCTGACTAGGTTGTCTATTTTTTTTTAGCTATGACCTCCCACAGATGGACAATACCAACCCCACATAGCTACAATCACAGCATCTGATAGGAAGAAATGATTTCTGTCAGTGATTAATGGGGAAGGGGGAAGTGGTGGGGAAGAATGGTCAAAGTAGAGTTGCAGGATGAGAGGGCCCAGTTAATAGTTTGTTTTTTTTTTTTTTTTCCAACCCTCTTTTTTTCCCCTCTCTCTCTTACAGTGAGATTGAATAGTAGTTCCAGATAACATGAAGATTGTTTTCACAAATAAGAAAAAACAATCTCTCTCCTCCTCTTCCTGGGTCAGGCAGGCAGAAAGCAAAGGGAACAGACTTCATCAGATTGTATCGGTTAATTTAAAGTAAAATGGATAGGTTATCTGGCACTGAGGGAAGGAAATGATAGAGCCAGAGCCAAGCAGAGGAAGACCACAAGCTTCATGAGGCTCTTGAAGTTATGCTGCTGTTTTAACCCCTCCTGTAAAATTTTGCAACAGCTCAGCAAGTGACATCTTTCCAGCTTCAGAGGAAGCCAGAGCATAATTCATGGGACCACAGATTTAGAGCTGAGATAGACCTTTTATACCATCTTATTAAACCTCATCATTTTAGAGATGAGGAAATTTAGTGATTAAGTAAAATACTCAAAGTTATTCATGGTAGTTAGGGGAAAAAAGGTGAGATTTAAAGCCAGGTCTTCTCACTCCATAGCTAGGTCTCTTTCTAATGTACCACATTTTTTTAAAAAAAAATCAGATTTCTTGTTTTTTCCCAATATTTTTCTAGATCCTTCAAGATGGTAACTGCTTCTAGTATGGAGGAGAATTTTCCCCAATTTCATCTCTATCTAGAGAGGGTAGATGGGTTGAGAAGCCCTAAGTCTTTACTGGCTTGGCATTTCCTTTTCAATTATACATTAAGTTAGTTCATTGTCTTGAATAAATAGTTTCTCCATCTGAATAATGGGACTGATTCTATATAATTCTTTAAAAAAAAGTTGTTTAATAGGTGAATGAGAGGCAGAGTAGCCTAGTGGATAGACACCTAGTCTTGAATCCAGAAAGACGTTCAAGTTTCACTTCTGAATCATCCTGCCTGTGTAACCCTGGGTTTATCACTTAACCTCTCAATGTTTTGGGCCAGTCATGCCAAGCTCAAGTAGAAATGGGGTCACTATATCATATAAAAGGATTCTTGCAGGCACATACTGACTGTTAAAAACCACATATTAGTCTTATCAACGTTTTATTTTATTTTTATTTATTTTGTTAAATATTTCCCACTTACATTTTAATCTGATCTGGTTTGCACTAAGACATGGTCTGCTTTTGGCTGCTCAAAGTAACTCTTTAAAATTTAAATTATTAGATGTAGAAAATGTGATAACCTATAGTGGCAAAGGATATTCCTCATTGGCCGCTCTCTAAACCAATAAAATCAAAATATATAAACACACACACACATATATATATATATATATATATATATATATATATATATATATATATGACAAAGACAGAGGCAGTGACAAAGACAGAAACAGAGACATAGAAGAAAAGAGTAAGAGAGTGAAAGATACACAAAGATAAATAGTGAAAGAGATACCTATATACATAAAGACAGATATAAAATATAGATACATTTGTATGCATAAATATAGACAGAGATGAAACATATGGTGTCTCAAAACTCTTAATATGGCTTAAGCTTTAATGACTTCATATTTATAAATGTTACAGTTACAATTATATAATTAGAAAGTTCATTTCAATTTATTTTAGTGTTGTGAATTTGAATAATACTCTTAATTTTAATTTGGAAAAGATTGGGCACTCTGTAATGATGTGTGGTTTATATGGTACTTTATGGATGACACTTTTTCAGACCATAGACCTATAGAGAAGATCTTGCTTGATCAACTAGATTACCTGATTTATCTTTGAGAATTTTTTCTTGTGGAATAATGTCAAAATTGTTAAGTATACACCAAAACCTCATTCTTTGGATGATTTTGAGCCTAGGAATACAAATATAATCCTTTTGGTTTCTGAATAGCAATTAATGAAAGTTTTGCAAAGTTAAAAAAATAATTAGTGTTGTGCAGTCATGTGTTAATTTTTTAAAAAGAATTTTTTAAAAGTCAAATAATTAATCTTTTAAACACAGTATTTTGAACATTTGTAGAATTTCTGAAGTTATTAAAGCTTAAAAATTATAGTAAGACTTTTGGAACAAGCTGTATATACATATATGTAAACACAAAGATGTGTATACACATGTATACAGTATGTTCATATATGCACTGCTTGTATATACATGGATTGTAAACATGTATATTTGCATGTATGTGCATATACACATGTATCTTCATATCTATATATGTATATGCATGCACAGACTCATCCACAGATAGGATAAAGGTACACTTTTAAATCCTCTACAATAAAGGCCATTTTTCCCCCATAGCTTTTGCTCCTTTTGAGGAAGCAACCAGATAAACAAATCTAACTGACAACTTGTAGCCAGAAATTAATATCAGTCTGGGTCAGCTTCTACATGAGTTCAGTGCCATCAAGATTAATGACTTTTTAAAAGAATGATCATGATGAATTTTTCCTGTAACTATCTATACCAAATAGCAAGATATATTATGGGAGGCAAAAAGAAATTTTTTAAGGCAAAAACAATCATGCTTTCTTAAAGCATGCTCAGAGGTTTGTTCTTTGAAATCTGAGCCAAAAATTTACTGAGGCCTAAATTTTGAAGCCACAGAGAACACAGCAAGAGGGATGATTCCTGCATTCCCTTTACTTCCTGTGCTATTTCAGTCAGAAAATAATTTCTCTTCATTGCAGAGCCTGGCCCCCCATGCCATGTGTTGCAAATTGTTAATGCCTCCTTTAGCTGTCAGAATGTGCCCGGAATTGTGTGTGATTGGCTTTCTTCCCTATTTTCACAACAGATAGGTCAAGCCAGAGACGTGACTTTCTCCAGCTGCTGTTCCACAATCCCCAGAGTCACAGCACTCAGTCTCATCTCCTACTTCCATTTTCAGAGCTCAAGGACACATCAAATGATGTCCGCATCATTTCATGTGTTTCTCCTCGCGACTGCAGCGGTTACGCAAAAATAAGATTGCTGTTACCAAATGCTCAGTGTGTTTCCCACTTCTGAATATGGTCAAAGGGAATGTTGTCAGATACTTCTTGCCCAAGGAGAGCAAACTACAAGTTTTTACAGAGCTATTCTGTAATAAGATCCTTACTGATTGTGATAGATACTCAAAAAAGGATTCTCTAAATAACACTTTCTGAAAGAATTAAATATGTGTGTATATGTATACATACATATATATATAATATCAATATATCACACTTTATATATACTCACATATATCTACACACATACACACACATACATATATATATATATATACTCACATACATACATATATAGAGAGTGATGTGTATATATAAATATATGTAGGTATACATGAATGTTATACACATGTATAAAGATATATGTATATATATTGATCTATCAATCTCTTTCTAGATAGATTGATATAGACATATAAGCACAAATTCTACATAGCCCATATCTAAACTGAGTGTGATAGAACTTTGCAATATAAGCTATTTGATATTTTAAATATTTAGGAAAGAAATATTAAGTGGCTTTATATTAAAGATCTAATAAATAGAACATAGAAAATAATGTTAATGTTTAAAATTTCAATTAGGAGTTAAATATAAAGAGACAGACAATATTAAATTAAAATGGGGGAGAATAATGAACATTTTGTTTACCAACATTTTATCTTTTAGGGAGCCTTCACTAATAGGGAGGAAATTGTTTGAGGATCTTGTTAAAATGTTCCTGAACCCCATTCCTTGGTTATAGACAAATGAAAGTTTAATAATGTTATATGAGGAAAAAAGGAAGGAAGAAGTGAAGAAAAAAGAGACAAGAGGAGAGGAAGGAGGGGAAAAAAGAGAAAAAAGGGAGAAAGTATGAGAAAAAAGGAGAAGACAAAAGGAAGAAGGAATGAAAAGGGAGAAAGGAAAAGAAGGGAAAGGGGAAAGATGAAAAAAGGCAAGAGGAATATTAATTATCTAATTTATCTGAAAATTTTAAAATAACATTAGGAAAAATATATGTATTGAACTTATAGTTAGATGCTGCCCTATTAGCGATAGAATAAACAGCTAACAAAAAGGCTGCCTCTAATCCCAGTGTTACATTTAGCTAGGTTATGATGTTACACTCCACATCAATTCAGTGGGAAGAGATCTTTTCTAATAGGAAAAAAGAAAAAAAAAACCATTAAGCAAATAAAATAAAATTCTCATTTTAAGGCAGTCAAAGTGTTCAGTAAACATGAAAAGGAAATGTAGATTCTAATTGGATTTCCCAGCAAAAAGTCCTTTGGTACACTTTCCATTTATTATCTTTTGTCCCTTGCTTCACATGAAGGTACCCTGAATTGTCACTAATTCTGACATAGTGCTACCTTAAGTGTGAAATTTCCTCATAATGAGGTCCTTGGGCTACCACAATAACTAAACTCACCATGTCTACTTCCATAATGAATGTGACATTCCATGAACATACATGCTTTCTATTTACAGTTTTCATTAATTATGAAATTTTATTAATTCTTCTTATTCTCAATCCATTTTTTAGTGCAAAAACCTTTAGTTTTACAGAGGTTCAACTACATTGTGGGAGGTTCTTATTTAAGTTAGTAACCTTATAATCCAATCTGATAGAAAGTTTTAGAGCAAAACAATATTGTCACTAGGGATACTTCCAACAAAGTATTGCCCTTCCCCCCACCTCACCATGCGATATTTTTTTTTTACTTAAGATATGTATGGTATGCTAAGACTAAGATAAGTATGTGATGGTTGTTTAGAACCCACTTGAAACTTATGATTGAATTTAATAATAATTTTTTTTGTTGTTTTTGTGTTTGTTTGGTTTTTTGCTGAGGCAATTGGGGTTAAGTGACTTGCCCAGGGTCACACAGCTAGGAAGAGTTAAGTATCTGAGACCAAATTTGAACTCAGATCCTCCTGACTTCAGGACCAGCCCTCTATCCACTGTATAATCTAACTGCCCCCACTTCATGATTTTAATGGAAAAGAATGTTATATGTCTTTCTCAAAAACTTGTCCTGGTATTCTAAAGTCCTGGGCTAATAAATTTATAGCCTGCAGAAAGACAATGTTGGTTTAAAAATGAAAATGATGTTTGAGTCTTCCTTTCCAAAGAATACTCCTGTGTACTTAAAAGTAAACTATAAAAGACACAAACTGTGTGAAACATTTGTTTAGGAATTAAAATCAAAGAAAATGGTGTTGACCTATGTTTATTTCCATTCCTGGATAATGAGATACATCCATTCTTCCATTTTCCTTATTTTGCTTTTAAAAAAGCCTTTATCTTTAAAAAAAAATGACTTTAAGTATGGTAGATTTGAGAATCCCATAAAATTGGAATTAACAGCACCACAAACTTCAAAGGCAGGACTCAAAACATGTCAAAGGATGAGCAGAATTCCAATGAAGTGACTTCTTTGGGCTTTCATTTTTCATTGGTTTTTGTTTTCTTACACTCAGCACCTTGATGCTGGATTTCTCTAAGAACTTTTGGGGGGCACTTAGAAGAAATGAACTTTACTTCTCAGAACTAAATCAAGTCTCAAACTACATAGTGGTTTCTCTTTAAGACAATCCCTGAGAGCAGCATGAGGTCAAATGTCAGAGGACAGAGGTCAAAGTTATTTATCTTTGTATTGCTGGTTCACTTCACTCCACCTCAGATCATTTAAGCCTTCTCCAGTACTCTAAAATTCTCCCCTTCATCATTTCTTATGACACAAGAATATTCCATTATGTTCATGTACCATAATTTGTTCAGACATTCCCCAATCCCTTTAGGTTTTTGCTCTTTGATACTTCAAAAATGGACATCTTAGAAATATCTTTAAATATCAGGTTCTTTTCTTCTTTTTTGATGTCTTTGGGGTTAACAGGAAAATAAAATAAAATTTAATTTTGAAGTAGAGAATAGAATTTCTGATATAATATATAGTTTTGGGGTTTTTTTCTGACAGCACAAGGACCCAATTGATCATGATGCTGGGAGGTTTTCAGAAGCCCAATAAAAACTCAGTAAAATTCAGCAGAAGCAAATTTTCCTTAGATATAATTTCAGGAAGCTGGCCTAGGGGACCTTTTTAGAATAGGAATCATTTAATGGAAAGGGGTCTCATCCAAACATATCATCCCATAAACAATACTTGTCTAGAAATGCATAGTCTACTAAATTTTATTGATTAGGCAATTAGAAGGCATCTACTTAACATGTACCTGGTGCAGGCACATTAGTCTCTCGGTGTTCCATACTGAAAAGTATGTCAAGCTTTAATCACAGTTTAGTTTCCATTCACTAAATTTTATATCTTAAAATTCAGTGAAACATCCTTATTATCACACTGGAGTATGAAAGTAATATTAATGCCCATTTTAGAAATTGACTGGCTTGCATTGGTCACTTTTTAAGCATGTATTTTGTTTTGGGGATACATGATCAAATTTGGGATATAAGTCCAATTCCTGGAATAATAAGTTGATAACAATTCAATTCAGTAAGTGTTTTTCATGTTCCTACTCTGTACCAGGTATTCTACTAGACACTAAGAATATAAATACAAAAATAAAACATCTCTTGTCCTCAAAGAGCTTATATTCTATTGAAAGAGGAAATATAATATTATTAAATACAAGATACAAGCATTTAAAATTGAAAAAGCATTGATGTGTAAATGTACCAAGTTCTAAAATGTATAAGGCTGAGATTTTTTTCTTCTTAGAGTTAGAAAGACATAGGAATAGAGTTTGATGATAAAAAGTAATCAACCAGAAATGTTTCTCTCAAAACAGTCTCTTTATATATCCTTTTGGGTGAAATTCTATGAAGATTTTTAAAAATTATTTTTCAAAATGCCAAATATCTTATATCCCATTTTATAGCATGGGCATCTTCAATTGCTGACACATGGAGACAGATAGAAAAGTTTTTGTTTTTTTTCAGAGAGCAATTCTTTTTCCTTGATTTTCCAGTTGATATTGAGCTACAAGTCAGTGCACAGTTCACAGAAATATGATTTGCGGAAAATTCATCTATACTTGTGATAATAAATACTGCATGAAGTTACCCTCCAGTAATGACACTGGATTTTGTGATATCAAGGTTCATTAAAAATTAATATTTTTGGCTGGGTTACATTTACTGATTAATTTATTTATTTATTAGACTTATTTAAAATATCCATTTCCCCAAAGCCTCAGGGCACATGTAACAAAATATAAATACTACTGATAAATTCAATTAAAAATCCTTTACCAAACAGAAGGAAAGAGGGGATAAACAGATATTATTGGGAAGGGAATGACAAAAATAATGCTCTATTGGGCCTTAGTAACTTTGGATAAACCAGATTCAGGGTGTCAACTTCCTCATCTGAAAAACTAAAAGGACCGGACCAGGTGATTGGTAAGATTCCTTTCAACTTTCACACACTTGGTGATTCAGCTACAACGAATGATATGTTTGCTCTTTCTTACATAGGACAATCCATCTCCTATCTCTTTGAACTTCCTATCTCCCAGACCTGAGGTCTCTCTCTCCTGACTTTTGCCTCTTCACTTCCCTTACTTCCTTCAAGAATCAGTTCAAATGCTATCTTCTGCAGGAAACCGTAGCATCCCAGCCTGCTACTGCATTTTTATTTTTTAATGAAATGACCTTTTATCTACTCTATATATCTTGTATGTACATAGTGATTTATATGTACTCTCCTTCATTAGAATGTAATCTCCTTGAGGGCAAAATATGTATTATTTTTCCTTTCTTAGTATCCGTAGCACTTAACACAGTATCTGTGAGTACTTATAAATTCTTGTTAACAGATAACTATGAAATTAGGATAATTAAAGGTTTTATTTTGAAAAATAAGAGCAAAAATAGGATATAAAAGGTATTTGTGATTATTTCAGAGAGGGTTTGGAATCAGGGATATTTTGAAATAATAATCCATAAATACTTTTGGAATTTGGTGTGCCAGCTAATTGGGACACTTGATAGAATACCAGACCTAGAATTCAAATCCAGGCTAAGACACTTATTAGCTGTGTGACTGTGGGCAAGTCACTTAATCCCATTTGCCTCAGTTTCCTCATCAGTAAAATGAACTGGAAAAAAATGGCAAATCACTTCAGTATCTTTGCCAAGAAATCCCAAATAGAATATGAAGAGTCAGACAAAACTGAAAATGACTAAGGAATTAAAAAAGCATTTTTGGAGATAGATGAGCTGGGTAGAACTGAGCATTGGGTCTGGAGTCAAGAAGATCCAAGTTCAAATCCGGCCTTAGAAACTTACTGCCTTTGTAACCCTGAGCAAGTCACTGAATATCTGCTCACCTGAATACACTGAAAAAAGAAATGGCAAACCATTATTAAATCAGACAGGGATAAATGATGATAGCAAGACATATTCAGGTAGTATATCAGAGGAAAAGGTGAAGATAGATACAATTATTGATGATAGGAATGTGTTTTTAAATGCAACAAAAATTAAATTCAAAGGGACTGGAAACTGTAGAGCTTAGATGATCATTGGAAAGAGAAGCTTTCTAAGAGGAGATTGGCAGAGGAAAGATCATTGAGCAGGCTATCTTCCAGGCTTAACAGGATATATGTTGTGAGAACCATCCCTTTGATTGGAAGTAAGGAAGATAAGACAGCTAGGTCAATAAATTTATGGCTAGTCAATTTTGTACTGATCATATAAAATATGATTCATATAAATTGAAAATAATTTGGTTGTTATATATTATAATCTTAATTATAAATATATATAGTTATTATATATTATAGTCTTATTTTATCAATGAATTTATTATTTTCCCCTTGTAGATAAATCTTTCCCAACCAGATATTGACTTTAGCATAAGGCAAGAAGAATAGAATTACATTCACCTCAGGCATGACAGCAATTTGGTAGCCCAGGCCCAGCAGGACTGCTGAGTCAACAGTAGATTTGATGTGAAGCAAGACTTTGATTATAGATAGGCCAAGGGTCAAGACATTACTAAAAGCATTAATCAGAAGTGAAATGACATGATTTAAAATAGTATTCTAATATATATACACACAAATATATATACATATATATGTATATATATATATATATATATATATATATATATACATTCCTGTCAAAAGTAAACTGAGTTATACCACAACCTGTTTATCCCTTCCCTGATTGATAGACATGCCCTTAATTTCCAATTTTTGGCAAACACAAAAAGAGTTGTTATAAATATTTGGTACAAAAATTATTTCCCCATAAAAAATCTCTTTGGGCTACAGAGTTAGTAGTGGTATTGCTGGGTCAAAAGATATGCACAGTTTTATAACCCTCTGGGTACATAGTTCCAAACTGCTAGCCAGAATAGTTGAATCAACACACAACTCCAAAATGGTGCATTACTGTCCCATTTATTCCCTTCACTTTCAACACTTTTCATTCTCCTTTTCTCTTGTAGTAACCATTCTGATAGATGTAAAATGGTCCCTCAGAGTTGTCTTAATTTGCATTTCTCTAATCAATAATGATTTGGAACTTTTTACTTATGACTATAGATGTCTTTGATTTCATCATCTGAAGACTGTTCATATCCTTTGGCCATTTATTTATTAGCTGGAGTTGGGAACTGATTGAACCATTCTGGAGAGCAATCCAGAACTATGCCCAAAGAATTATAAAACTGTGCATTTTTGACCCAGCAATATCACTGCTAAGTCTATATCCCAAAGATATTCAAAACAAGGGGCAAGAACCTCTTTGTAAAAAATATAGTATCTCTTTTTCTGATAGCTTAGAAATGGAAATCAAAGGAATGCCCATTAAGTGGTAAATGGTTAAACAAGCTATAATATTTTACTGTAATGGAATAGTATTTTGCTATAAGAAATGACAAGCAGGATGCTTTCAGAAAAACCTGCAAAGACTTAAATGAACTGATAGAACAAGGAAAAAACAGTACAAAATAATAGCAATACTGTTTTATAGAGAACCGTGAATGACTTGGCTCTTCTCAGCAATATAATGAAACAACACATTTCCAAAAGACTAGTAATGATGTGTATTGTCTTCAGAGAAAGAACTGATATTGTTTGAATACAGATTAAAGCATAACATTTTTCCACTTTCTTTTTTTCTTTCATTATAGTCTTCTTATACAAAATGACTAATATGGAAATGTTTTACAAAATTGCATGTTTAACTTATACAGGTTGCTTATCATTTCAGGGAAAGGAAAGGGAAGAAAGGATAGAATTTAAAACTCAAATCTTTAAATAAAAATATTTTTTTAAAGTCTGTTTTGCTACAGACCACTGCTTCCTTTAATTCACCCTATCTTTTTATCATCTTTTATGCCTTTTAATGTTTACTTCCCTGTTGGACAGAATAAATGTTTATACCCAACTGTATGTCTATATCTATATCCATATCTGTCAGTCAATCTACCTATCTCTATCATCTATGGATTTATCTTCTTCCCTCTTTGAATTGATTCATCTCATCATTTCTGATGAGAATAAAATTCAAGAAACTCCTTCCATTTCCCTCTCCCCTGTAAAAACTCTTACTTACATATTTATTTTATGTGAAATAACTTTCCCACATTTTTCCTCTCGCCTCTCTCTTCTCCTAGTACATCCTTCTTTCTTACATTTTCATTTTTTGAAATTATCCCAACATATTTCATATCCATGTTCTTTTTCTATGTAGACTCAATCTAATTGGCCTAATAATGATAAAATTCTCAGAGGCTATATTTTATCACCTTCCTATATAATAACATAAAAAATTAAACCTTAATAAGCTCCTTATGATTTCTTTTTCACATTTAACTTTTAATTCTCTTGAGACCTGTGTCTGAATGTCAAATTTTCCATTTATTTCTGGTCTTTTCATCAGAAATGCTTGAAAGCCCTTTATTTCATTAAATATCCACTTTTACCTAAAAGATTATGCACAGTTTTACAGTGTAAATTATTTTTATTGGACTAGTAAAAGTCATATAGTCTATAGTCATAAGTAAAAAGTTCCAAATCATTATTGATTAGAGAAATGCAAATTAAGACAACTCTGAGGGACCATTTTACATCTATCAGACTAGCTCCTTTACTTTCATATGCCATGTTCTCTGTTCATTTAGCATGGAAGCTGCTATAGCTTGTGGGATTCTGACTGTAGCTCACAATATTTGAATCATTTCTTTCTGGGTACTTACAATGATTTCTCCTTGAACTGGGAGCTCTAGAATTTTACTATTATATTTCTTAAAGTTTGGGGATCTTTTTCAGGAGATGATCAGTGAATTCAGTTTCCATTTTACCTATTTTAAAATAGAAAGTTCCTTAGCCTTGCCTCAAAGATGGGCTGGCATAAGTGAATTGATTTTATAATTCCAATTAAATCACTAGCATCTAGTATCCAGGACTTGTAAATTATTGTGAAGTTTCTATAAAACAAAGGGATGCATTTAACCATTCAGGAGTATGAAGGACTAAGCTAAGGACCTTTCCCTGCATTTCTGTCATTCTTCAAGAGATCTTTGACCAACTTATAGTATTTCAATGAAGTTTTACTCATTGTTCCTAGTTGTGCTTTTTAGATCCAATCAAAAAAGTTCTAGTTTTTCTACATGAAAGCCACTAAAATATTTGAAAAGAGTTGTCTTCTCCTAAACATTTTTGCCTCCCTTCTAGGCTTCCTTAAATTCTGATTGATTTAATTTATGCTTAAATAAGCCTAGTCCTCAGATCCCTTAAAATTCCCATCTACTTTTGGATATGCTAAAAAAAATCCAAATTCTCTCTAAAAATATGGACTGAGCAAACTGTAGACAACTATGAAATCAAACAATAAACTGCAGAAAACTATATTTTAGACAAAACATACAAAAAGGACAAACTATATACCAAAGATTAATATACTTTACCTTATTTTAGAATAATAATAATTATTGTTTTCAATATTTAAAATACTTTATACATATGACCTCATTTAATCCTTATAAGAAACCTGGAATATAGTTGCTATTATTGTTCTCATTTTACATATTAGACTACTGCTCAGACATATTTGCTCAGGGTCACATAGTTGAACTCCACCAAATGTGGATGAAATCAAAAGAGTCAAATTTAAGAGTATACTTATGTTTTTAAATGAGAATGATTTTTTTTAATGTTTTTATAAACATGATGTAAATAACTGTGTATTTCAGTTGGCTTGGGATTTTAGAAATATTAACCCTGGGAACACCTTAAGATGTCATATATTTCCACTTGACCTGCAATTTAACTAAGACAATTATCTAGAAAATGAGATCATGTGGTGTAGTAGATAGATGACTAAACTTAGACTCAAAAAGACACTGGTTAAAGTCCTGATCCATGCTACTTGTGAAGCCATGGGGAAGTCTATAAATTTCTCAATGTTCCAGGTGACTGGAAGAATGCAGTTATAGAACAGATATTTATCTGCATTGGGAGAGGGAGATTCTGTGCTCAGAGTTCTGTGTGCTGGTGAAATTATGAATTCAGTCCAAAAACAAAGAAAGAGCAACAATAAAATTAACCTAAGAACTGACATCCTGAAAAAACTGTATCACAATGTAGCATATTTTAGCACAATAATATTTCTGGGAAGACCCTTATTTTAAAGAAGTGTAGAAAACATTTTTGCCAACAAAGAGATCACCCTAAAATCAGATGCAGAGAGATTCAATGAAGAGTGAAGTGAGAGTGGATTGAAGCTTCAGGAAAGAGAATATTTGATCCACAAGATATAGCCAACTGCTGGTATAACTCGGAAAGAGAGGAGGGAGGAGAGAGGGAAAGAAGAGGGAAGAGAGAAAGAGGAGAGAGGGGGGAAGAAGGGAGAAGAAGGGAGGGAAAGAGAGAGAGAGAGAAACTAATTCTCCTCTGTCCACTACATCATATATATTGCATGCAAGTTAATTTCGGTGGATGGGGGCCCTTTCAATTATGCTCACAAACAAAGGAAACAGGAACCACTTAGAAAAAACATTAACCTAAGTTTTCAACTAAGATTATCAGAAACATATCAGCAAAATCCAAAGATACATCCATGTAGTGGGAACTCTGAAATCTAAGAAAGGTTTAGATAAATATAAAGAGGTCGAGAAGAATAGGAAAAGAGAAAATATTTATTGATGGCAAATAAATGTACCTTATATCTTAAGATACTTTTTACAAGTCACACACATAGGACAACAAACAGTAAATAATACTTCACTTAAGTGAAATAGCAAGAGGTGAAGAAGCATCATATCATAGGATGGGTGTTTATTATAATGTATTATCATATTTATTATGTTATATCATATCACTAATACTATATTGTTATATTAATTGTATATATTATATTTCTCTAAAACAAGGTAACATCTTTTTTATTTATTAATTTTATAATTATAATTTTTTTGACAGTACATATGCATGGGTAATTTTTTTACAACATTATCCCTTGTATTCACTTTTCCAAATTTTCCCCTCCCTCTTCTACTCCCTCTCCTAGATGAGAGGCAATACCATATATAATAAATGTAAAGGTAACATCTTCTTTAGCAAATATAATTTTAAGTCAGAAATTTGTCATAATGGAAAATTAGAGTTATCCTGACATTGGGGAAATAAATTCTTACTACAGATGAAAGGAATCAAGTAAGGGAGATAAAGGGTCTGCATCTTAATCCTTAGGAGTTGGGGTAGAATAACCCAAAGATTAAAAGAAGGATGAAAACCTTGGTGAGAATGATCAAAAGGTGACAAAATTCAGAAGACTTTTCTATGATCTTTTTTTTTGGGGGGGAGAAGGAATCCTCATACGCAGGGGGTAACAAGGCATGAAATTATCCTTGACAATTTCAGTGTTGTTCTGGGGGACAATACACAGTCCTCTTCAATCTAGTGAAAAAAAGGAATGAGCATAAATGTGTAGCAGGCACATTAACTCTTCACATCCCTTCAAAACAATTTCCTGAATGGCAGAATTCACTAATTCTGCCATTTTAAAGATAACAAAACTACTATTGGCAGCAGAAAAGTTGCCTACATAATCTGCTGAGATCTGCATTTTAAGAAATTTTAGAAATGTTTATTCTATGAAATATTAATTAACACTCTCCTCCTCCAATATTCCCCACCACCATCACTTGAGATAAAAGAAAAAAAAGTTAAAACACTGGATTTGGGGATCAGGAAGAAGCTTTTCTCTCCAGTGTAAATTATTTAACCAATTAGAGCATCTTAATTTTTTTTTTTTTTGGATTCCTCTAAAACTCAGATCAAATTTCCCCTCTGCAAGAGGTTTTTATAGATTCCTCAGTACAACCACTACTCCTATCACAACCACCTCCAATCAACACACACACACACACACACACACACACACACACACACACACACACACACACACACCATTATTACCACCACTAGCAGCAGCATCTGTCAATGCCCCCTTTTTAGATCGTTTACATCTACTGTGAATATATCACATATATACCTCATTCTTTATGTCTCCCTTATTAAAACATAAATTCCCTAAGTGCAGAGATTTTTTTCCTGGCCTTTCTTAAAATCTTCAAGTGTTTAACAAAATATCTGGCCCTTATTTAAGCGTTTAATATTTTTTTTTGACTAAGTGACTGTAGGTTGTTCTTCAACAAAAATAAAGAGTGGGATTAAATGACCTTTATGGACCAAACTTTTCCAGCTTTAAATTCTATGATTCTATCATCTTCAGATTTAGCATCGTCTTGCCCCGAACCCCACCATCAATGATGCATATTAAAGGCTGGCTATAAATTTGGTGAAAATCAGAAAACAATAAAGGCAGAAAATCTAATTTGTACGTGTTTTAAAGTTCTTAAGCAGATCACTGTGCACAGCTTTCAAAGTTGCCTTCAGCTAGCAGAGCCCATAACAATTAACATTTACCTAGCATATTTAGCCCAGGGGTCCTCTACATTAAGCCTTTCATCATTTGAACTCTACAAGCAAGATCTCTATACAGCATCTCTGTAAAACATGAACACTTCAGGGGCAAAAGAGGAAGATAAGTGAGTGGCATGAGTAGCTAGAGAGGCTGACCATTTGGGACAGATCCCAGCAGAGACCTTGCTCAAAGGCCCACTGCTTCTGGCGCTTTCATCAGTTTTAACACAGACGCCCTTCTCACTGGAGAAGGGTGGGTCGAAAGCAAAGGGCCCCCTGCCACTTGCCAATGCTAAGCAGCATGGCTCTCTGGTTGCCATAGCAACCACAGGTCTAGCTCACTATGCAACCCCCAGAATTCTCTGCCACTTAAGAGGGGGTGGAAATTTGATAAACACAGAGCACCCTGTGGCCTGACAGATTTAACTCACTCTCCTCTCACCTCTGCTGCAATAGGATCAGAGCAATAACAACAGAACTCGACCACACCACATGGGCAAACCTCCCAGTGCCAATTACTAGCAGGAAAAACAAAATCATTGCTGTGCCTCTGGGTAGCGAGTGGTATCACCATTTGAAGCTCTCAGCCTAAAACAGCTTACTTGGTGGTAGGAATGGAATCTTGCTTAAGGATATTACTGATCACATTGCTGCTAAATTAGTGGCAGACTATTGGGTGGTTTGTATCAGCCTCAGGTCAACTGGTCCTGCCGTCACACTCCTGGCCATCTCCCAAGCTCATTTCTATCACTGGAGATCACAGATCAATAAGTGACAAGCTCTTCCAAAAAATAAGAGATGTGACAGAGTCTGCACACTAATTTGTCTCTGGGCACTCCCTAACCATGAAAGAAGACAATCCAGAAGTATTTTTGGCTGTAGAGAACAAGAAGGGTGAAGAAGGCTGACATTCCTAGAAACTCCAGAGTCAAATCTCCAAATTAATTAATTAATTAATTAAAGAAGAAAGATAGGAGGGATAGAAGGTAAGCTGAGGAGATTTTAGTGGTGTTCATGAACTAATAGCAAACTGCAACTTTGCCTCCAGATTAATGCTCTCATCTGCCAACACTTACCTAAATAACATGATATGCAGATCAGTTAGAGGAAACTCAATGTATCTTAAATTCCAAGTCGCAAAATTAAAGTTATTTCCAATTTGATCTATACTCTACTTCTCCTAACATATCTTTTAATAACATCACTTTTCTCCTTGTAATCCAAGCTTAAAAACTCAGAGTGATCTCTACCAAGAAGGTAGCTTGGCCCAGTTGAGTGTTGGTTTTGGAAGCAGAAAGAACTGGGTTGGATTATTACTGACATCATGGACAAGTCATTTAGTCCTGTTGGACCTCTGTCTTCTCATTTGTGAAATATGGTATTAAATTCCATGATGCCTACATATAAAATAGTTTTATGGCCCCCCTTAAAGGGCTACATAAACTTAATTTATTATTAGCAAACAGCTACTGTCTCAACTTCATTATCACCACACATTTTTTTAAAAGCTGATTTTTCTTTTTGAAAATGTGCCTTATGTCCATCACCTCCCTTATACTTCCACTGCAAACAGGCAGTGAAATTATTTCTTATTTATGCCTATTTTTTTATCTATATCATGGAATGTTGCATGGCTCATAGGAGGAACTTAGTAAATGTTTATTGATAGAATGATTTAAAGCAATAGTCTTCAAAGGGGAGACTGGGGCCATACTCTGGCCTTCAGTAATATTTGATCAACTAATGTGAAAGAAGCCCAACTCATCTTGTTTCAATCATGGTCTTATTCTCCAGTAATAAATACCTAAATATAATATTAAAAACCTATCTTAATCTTCCACAAACTCTTCCACTTTCCCTTCTCCCTTCACTGTGCAAGCAAGATCTCTATACAGCAATTCTGATCTAAGCATCAGCCTCTCAGGACAGAAATAATGTCTGCCTGGCACCCACCCTTATATCTGCACAGAGATCATTGGGAAAATCCCCTCTTCTTCCAGCATATAGCTCCTTGCCCTCCCAGATCCTCTGGTGGTTGGTGTGGTGAGCATGTTTCTGGTTGTAACTGTTAACTCTGGGTGAATGACCAGTGACAAAGAGCCCTTTTCATTTCAGGTAGTTCTGAATAAATAACACTTTGAAAAAATGTGGATGGATTGTAAATTACACATTATATTTCTTTTCCCCTCTAAACCCATTCCTCTTCTGGACTTCCTTGTTTCTATCAAGGCTCTCATCATCTTTCTAGTTAACTGAATTTATCAATGTCATCTTCCATTTGTCTCTCTCACTCATTCCCTACATCCAATCAGTTGACAAATATTGTAATTTCTTTCTCAACATCTCTCATGTATGTCTCTTCTCTCCATTCATGTAGCTTACCACCTTACTACAGGCCTTTTTCTCCTCTTATCGGACCATTTTAATAGCATTTTGCTTGATCTCCCTTCCTAAAAATGCCAAACTAATTTTTTTTAAGGCATGGGCCTGAATGTGCAAGTCTAATACTCAAAAACCACCACTGGCTCTTTACTGCCTTTAAAAATAAATGGATCATCCTTCTCTCATCTTTAATATCTCTTGTATTAGTTTTTAAGATAAATAATAATTAATATAGTAGCATATGTATAAGGATAGGGACCTGAGGTGCAATTTCACTGATAGGAATAACTCCAACATGAAGAAACTACTTTTACTAATGCAGACCAGAAGTATCTCTGCAATTTATGGTCCTAAGAGTATCTGAAACACTGAAAACTTAAATGACTTGCCCAGGGTCATACAACCAAGATGATCCAGAGATGGAAACATGAATCCAGGTTTTCCTGATTCTGAGGGTAGCTCTCCATTAAGTACTCAGGGGCCTGCTACTCAGCCCATGCATATAATGTATAAATAACCAAACAAATAAATAAAATTGGGTGATATGTATGGAGATAAATGGACAGAAAACCATATACATATATACATTCACATATACACATACATGTATTAGATCTATATGCTCAAGTTTTTCCTACTGATTAGTATGCTTGAACATAGAAAGTTTGAGGACCATTAATCTAGAGAGTTACAACTTCTCACTCATTTCCCTGTGCTACTCTCTCTCTCCCCTCCAAATCATTCTTTATGTACAATATAACCAGATGAATACTGCTAAGGCACCGCTCTAATGTTTGCACACCCTTGCTCACAAAGCAACAATGACTCCTTAGTTAACATAACAGTAGTTTTCCAATTGTTTTGAAATACATAAACCCTTCAATGAAACTTTATTTTATTTTTAAATTATGTTAATTTATTTCATTAAATATGTACCAATTATATGTAAATTTTAAAAACAATCTTCTTTTTAAAATTCCATATAGTACTGGCCCAGGAGCCAGTTCTGAGTTCAAATCCAGCTGCTGGCATTTACTAGCTATGTGATGCTTTCATTTAACTTAATTTTTTTTTTTTATTTTAAAAAATATTTTAAATTAATTTATATTTTTGTATATATGTATATATTTATATTTTTGTTTCATAATATATATTAGTTTAATCCCAATTGTCTCAAAAAAAATCAATAAAATTTTAATTCCAATTCCCTTTCTGTTTTTTCTCATTAATTCTCTTTTCCCTTTCTTCTCCTTGAGAAGCGAAGCAATTTGATTTTGTTTATAGATGCAAAGGTACCAAATAATATTTCCATATTGGTCATCTTGCAAAAGAAAACATAAACAAAACAATGAAAATAAAGAAATTTTAAAAAAGAAATTTGCATTCAGAGTACATCACTTCTCTCTCTGGAGAGTAACAGCACTTTTCATCAGGGGTCCTTTGAATTTCTCTTGGATTACTCTCTTGATCAAGAAGACTTTCATACTTTCATCCTTACAATATTGCTGTTACTATTTCCAATGTTCTCCTGGTTCTGTTCACTGCACTTTGCATGTGTTTATGTAAATCCAGGTTTTTCTGAAACCATTCCACTCTTCAATTAGAACACAGTAGTATTCCATCATAATCTTAATTCATCCAGCTATTTTCCAATTGAAAGGTGTTCCTTCAATTTCCAATTCTCTGCCACCACAAAATAAATATATAAATATCCTTGTCCAAATAGATCCTTTTCTCTTTTCTTTGATCTCCTTGGGATACATTTCTAATGATCATATTTTTAGGTCAAAAGGCAAGCACAGTTTTATATCCTTCAATAAAGGCATAATTCCAAATTGTTTTATAGAATTGTTGATTAGTTAACAATTTCACCAACACTGCATTTTTTTTACATCCTCTCTAGCATTTGTTACTTTCCTTTTCTTTCATGCATGTTAGCCAATGTGATAGGTATAAGATAGTAGCTCAGAGTTGCTTTAACTTGTATTTATCTAATCAGTAGTGATCTAGAGCATGTTTTCATGTGATTATTGATGACTCTGATTTCTCTCCTTCTATAATCTGCCGACCACTTATCAACTGGAGAATCGCTCTTTTTTTAAAAAAAAGAGATTTGGCTCAATTTCGATTATATTAAAAAATGAGGTCTTTATCAAGAAAATATGCTGCAATTTTTTTCCTGTTTCCTTTAATGAAACTTTAACAAAAGATGTTAAATTATTTTTCAACCTCCTAAACTGTCTTGTATTTAACTATGTTGTATAAATTTGTAGTAATTCATTGTGTTTATGCTTTTTGTTGACATATACTTATTGCCTCCACATTAAAATGTAAGTGCCTTCAAATAAACATTGTTTCATTCTGCATATTGGTCTTTCCAGTGCCAAGTACATTTCTTGGCACAGAGTAAGAATTTAATATTTTTGTTGTTTGATTAATGATACCAAATAATATAAGGAAAAAAATTTAAAGTCATTTCAATTTTATTTCAAATCTAATATTATACAAATAAATGGTGTATGAAGGATGTGATGTTTCAATAAGTATTTAAAAACTGCAAATAGTATTAGATGAGCTAGCTCACCTTTACAATAATTTTCATTGTCTCTCTTAACAACAGCAATATTTTTAGTAGTTGCATTAGTTAGTTATATTTTATTCTGAAATTCAGAAAACTTTGTACTAAATCAACTCTTTCCAATATGTGATATTTTTAATTAGCAACATTTATAATATTGCTAAAACCATAATATTAAGAAATGGCAGTATAATGCTTATTGTATAACAAAATCATTAGAAGTAGACCAATATAACCTTAACTATCAGTATATTTATATATTTTCCATGGTTGAGATTTGGTCTTCCCATCAACTTATGAATATTTTGTTTCATGAACAGAATGGATTTTTCACATTGTTTTCAATATTTTTTTTTATTTTTCTGAGTTTATTCAAATATCTATAATAGAAAACAAAATTAAATTTTCCAGCAAAAACAAAATCACAAAAAACTTGACTCTACATCATTATTGATTCTTCATATTCTCCCAAGGTGCTCAACTTTTTACTTTGGGAACTCCCACAGACTAAGTTTCTCAGAAACCCAGAGTTCCATGGAACATAGCTTGAGAAAAATTATTTTACAAAATAAAGTCCAAATAGCTTAACCTGGATTATAGTAGAATAAAATAAAAGCTTGAAAGAAATTTGGATTCAAGGTACTATGAAATAAACACCTAATATACTTTTCTATCCTTATTTTATATGATTCCTATTTACATACATTGTACACTAAAATCTAGGCTACTTGTTCTTAACTTGGGTGTGGTGGACTTTAAAATACTTTGTGTCCTTTATAATCATATCCATTTAGTTATTCTGAAAAGGGTTCTATAAATGTCACCAGATTCTCAAAGGGGTTTATGTATAAAAAAAAAAAATCAAGAATCCCAGATATAAAGAACAAAATATCTTACCTTATGCCTTTTTTCATTCTACCTCCTGTTCTAGAATATCTTTCACTCCATCCTATTTCCATTTATTGAAATTATAGCTCTCTTTCAAGATCCATTTCCTATATTACCTTCCCTGACCACCCAGACAACATCAAAATAGTTTTGTGTATTTTGGATTTTTTAAAACACTATATACCTCTCTAATATACTCATTATGATTTACTTTATATTATAGCTAGCTGCTTGTCTCATATCCTTTACAAAGCTGTAAACTCAATCTCATTTGTCTTTTTAAAATTCCCTACAGCATCTATCTCAGAGTACATATTCAATAAACATTTTTAAATGAATGAATTAATGGCTGGTTAAGCTTCTATGAACATATGGAAATGCCCTTAAAAGATAAACATAGCATGTGAGACTTTCTATTTAATCTGGAAACAGACACTTTGGCTACAGATTTCAAACTCTGATCTCCTGACAAGATCAAAATAGTTCTAGAATCCATGGCACCACTTGGTCAGCTTTAGATGTATCTTTGCTGAGAATCAGCAGAGTGTAGTAGACAGGAAGACTGAGTTTTAAGTTCATCAAGTAATAATATTTTGAGAGTTAAGAAAAAATCATCTAAAGTAGCTGAAGAAAATTTGGAGCAGAGATTCGACAGAAAACTGAATCAAATTCTTAAAAATAGTACTCCTGTAGTTCAGACAGAGCCTGTGCCAGAAGGTTCTAATATAAACTAAAATACATATTTATTAAAACCCACTGAAGCATCACTTTTCTCTTTAGCATGAGAAGATTATGAGTTCTTTCTGGCATGTAGTTTACCTATGATTCTTATATTAAAGAATGATAGCATAATGGTGGGGTATGTATTGATCTTCCCTCCTGAACAAAAGTAAAGTCATACAACATTTAAGTTTTCTCTAGTTATTCTCCAGATATTCCTATTTTCTAAAAATAAGCTACAACAGAGAATAAGCAGGAAATATGGCATGCTCACACAAATGAAAACACCAGACAAGTCCTAGGAAAAAATAATGAACAAAACACTCTATTTCACCATTCCCAGCATTGTCTCTGCATGTCCCTCATACCTATATTTCTCTGTCCTCATTTCTGCATCCTCACTTTCATCAAGTCGAAACTAAAATCTCGTTTTGTATAGGAAGCTTTTCCCAACCTCTTTTTCTTTTTTCTCCTTTTTATTTAATATTTTATTTTTCCCAGCTAAATGTAAAATAATTTTTATATATTTTTTAAAACTTTGAGTTACAGATTCTCTCTCTTTTTTCCCTTCTCCCATATCCATTAAGAAGGAACATGTGAAGTTAATCTAAATATTTCCATGAAAGTCAAGTTGCAAAATAACCCCTCCTTAAAAAGCCCTTAAGAAAAATAAAACAAAATAAAGAGTATTCTTTAATCTGTATTCAGCCATAATTAGTTTTTTTGAGGTATGGATAGCATTTTTCATCATCAATTCTTCAGAGTAATTGTAGATCACTGTATTGCTAAGACTAGAAAAATCATTCATAGCTGATTATCCCGTAACAGTGCTATTACTTTGTACATGGTGCATTTCATTTTGCCCAAGTTCATGGAGGACCTTCCAGGTGTTTCTGAGAGCATTCTGCTAATTATTCCCAATAAAACAATAATATTTCATTATAATCACATATCATAGTTTATTCAGCTATTCCAAATTGATGGGCATCCCCTCAACTTCTGATTCTTTTCTCTGAGAAAAGAACTGCTATAAATATTTTTGTACATATAGGTCTTTTATATTTTTAAAAATTTATTTGCGGGGATGGGCAGAGCCAAGATGTCCATAAGTCAGAAGTTTGCCTGAGCTCTTCCTGGCTTCCCTCAGAATCAACACTAGCTTCTGAATAGTTTTTGGAATGCAGAACCCACAAACATTCAGAGTGTAATAATTTTCTAGCATATACTGGGTTTGTATCCCAAAGAGATCTTAAAGAGGGGAAAGGGACCTATATGTGCAGGAATGTTTGTGGCAGCCCTCTTTGTGTTGGCCAGAAACTGGAAACTATGTGGATGTCCATCAATTGGAAATTGGCTGAATAAATTGTGGCACATGAATATTATGGAATATTATTGTTCTGTAAGAAATGACCAACAGGATGATTTCAGAAAGGCCTGGGCTGATGCTAAGTGATATGAGCAGGACCAGGAAATCGTTGTATACTTCAACAACAATACTATATGATGATCAATTCTGATGGACATGGCCCTCTCCAACAATGAGATGAACCAAATCAGTTCCAATAGAGCAGTAATAAACTGAACCAGCTATAGCCAGCGAAAGAACTCTAGGAGATGATTATGAACCACTACATAGCATTTCCAATCCCTCTAATTTTGTCCTCCTGCATTTTGGATTTCCTTCACAGGCTAATTGTACACTATTTCAAAGTCTGATTCTTTTTGTACAGCAAAACAACTGTTTGGTCATGTATACATATATTGTATTTAATTTATACTCTATTTAACATGTATTGGTCAACCTGCCATCTGGGGGTGGGGGAAGGAGGGGAAAAATTAGAACAAAAGGTTCAGCAATTGTCAATGTTGTAAAATTACCCATGCATATATCTGGAAAATAAAAACTATTATAAAATAAAATAGTAATAATAATTTTCCAGCATAAGATATCTTGGAAATATTTCAGGAGAGGTCTCAATTAGTCGGGGGCAGTTGGGGGTGAAGCCTCTATCAAGAGAGTTAGAAGAAAAATGGGAAAAGACATGAGAACTTTGCAGGAGAATTTGGAAAAGGAAACACAGAAACTGATCAAAGAAAACAGCTCCTTAAAAATTAGCTTTGGTGAGGGGCAGTTAGATGATGCAATGAATGGAGTTCTAGCTCTGCAGTCAGGAGGACCTCAGTTTAAGTCTGGCCTCAGAAACTTGACATTTCCTAGCTGTGTGACCCTAGGCAAGTCTCTTAACCCCGAATACCTCAGCAAAAATATACATATATATCTTTGGTGAAATGGGGTTTTACTGAAGAAAACAACTTCTTTTAAAATAGACTTGGTGAAATGGGAAAAGAAAGCAATTCCTTAAAAAAAAAAAAAAAAGAAAGAAAGAAAAAAACAATGATGAAATAGGGGGGAAATTCAATGAACAAAATTTTAAATTACAATTGGCCAAATACAAGAGCAGGTAAAAAAGCTAAGTGAAGAAAATAATTCACTAAAAATTAGAATTGAACAAATGGAAGTGAATGACTCAATGAGACATCAAAAAAAGTCAAAGAAAAAATATAAAAAATCTCACTGGAAAAACAACTGACCTGGAAAATAGACTCAAGAAAAACAAACTAAAAATTAGTGAACTACCTAAAAGCTACAATTTTTTTAAAAAGAGCCTTCAAGAAATTGTCAAGAAAAACTGCCTTGATATCTTAGAACCAGAGGGCAAAATGCTCACTGAAAGAATCCACCAATCACCTCCTGAGAGAGAACCCAAAATAAAAACTCCAAAGAATATAGTAGCTTCATTCCAGACTTATCAGATCAAGGAGAAAATACTGCAACCAGACAGAAAGAAATAATTCAAATATCAAGGAGCTACAATCAGGATTATCTAGGACCCAGCAGCTACTATTTTAAAGGACTAAAGGGCCTGGAATATGAAATTCCAAAAGGCAAAAAAAGGAACATGGACTAAAACCAAGAATCAATTACCCAGAAAAACTAAGCATTATCTTTCAGGGGTAAAAATGGACATTCAATGAAACAGGGGATTTTCAATCATTTTTAATGTAAAGACCAGAGCTGAACAGAAAATGTGATCTTCAAATACATGACTCAACAGAAGAATAGGACAGTTAAAAGGGAAGAAAAAAGCTATGTTTTTAAAGGTTAAAATGTTTACATCTCTACATGGGAAGATGATATGTAACTTTCAAGAACTGTATCTTTGTCAGGAGTATACTTAGAAGACGTAGTTGCAAGTTAACTTTAATGAGATGATATAAAAAAGAAAGTAGGGGTGGAAAAGGGATTGTACTGGAAAAGAGAAAAGGGGAGGTAAAATGCAGTAAATTACATCACAGAAAGAGGCACAAAAGACCTATTACAGTTAAGGGAAAGAAGGGAGAAGGGTGAGCATTGTTTGAACCTTAATCTCATGTGATTTGGCTCAAAGAGGGAATATCATACATACTTACTTTGATATAGAAACTTGTCTTATTCTACAGGGGAGTAAGAGGGGAAAGGAAGGAAGAAGGATAATAGAAGAGAGGGCAAAAGAAGAAGGGGAAAGAGATAATGGAAAAGAGGCTAAAAATGAAGGACAGATTGAGAATTGTGGTGGTCAGAATCAAAACACAGGTGAGGAGGGAAGGAATAAAATGAGAGAGTAAAGTATAACTTGGGAAAAACAGGATAGCAGAAAAAACAGAGTAATTCTAACTGTGAATGTGAATGGAAGCAAATAGCAGACTGGCTTAAAAATCAGAATCCTATATGTTCTTTAGAAGAAACTCATTTGAAACAGAGAAATACATACAGAGTAAAGGTAAAAGGCTAGAGCAGAATCTATTATGCTTCAGCTGAAGTTAAAAAAACAAAACAAAACAAAACAAACAAACAAAAAAAAACAGCAGAGGAAGTGACCCTGATCTCAGATCAAAAAAAAAAAGCAAAAATATATCTAATTAAAAGAGATAAGAAAGGAAACTTCATCTTGCTAAAAGATATCATAGATAATGAAGTAATATCAATATCAAACATATATCCACCAACTGGTATAGCATCCAAGTGCTATAGAGGAGAAGTTAAATGAGTTACAAGAAGAAATAGCTAGCAAAATTATACTAGTGGAAGAATCTCACCTCCCTCTATCAGTACTAGATAATTCTAGCCACAAAAATGAACAAGAAAGAAGTTAAGGACTTGGACAGAATTTTAGAAAAGTTAGATATGATAGACTTTGGAGAAAATCGAATGGGGATAGAAAGAAATATACTTTTCTCAGTGGTACATAACAACTATACAAAAATTGACTATGTATTAGGGCATAAAAACTTCACAATCAAATCCTAAAAGTCAGAAATAGTAAATATATTCTTTTCAGGTGATGATGAAATAATAATTACATGGAAAAAAGGGCCATGGGAAAACAGACGAAAAATTAACTGAACCCAAAATAATGCAATCCTAAAGAAGGAGTAGGTGAAATAACAAATCATAAAAATGATCAATACTTTCATAGAACAGAATGAAAATAATGAGACAATATACCAAAATTTCTGGCTTGCAGTCAAAGGATTTTTTTTCCCTGAGGCAATTGAGGTTAAGTGACTTGCCCAGGGTCACATACTTAGGAAGTGTTAAGTATTTGAGATCACATTTGAACTCAGGTCCTCCTGACTTCAGGGCTGGTGCTCTATCCACTATGCCACCTAGCTGCCCCTGGAAGTAGTTCTTAAAGGGAAATTTTATATCTCTAGATACTTCCATGAATAAAACAGAGAAAGATCAATTGCACATGCAACTAAAAAGCTAGAAAAGAACAAATTAAAAAACCCTCAATTAAATACTAAATTTGAAATTTTGAAAATAAAAGGAGAGATTAATAAAACTGAATTATAAGAAAATTGAAAGTAGGAAACCTATTGAATTAATAAACAAAACTAAGAGTTTTATGAAAAAACAATATATACATTTTGGTCAATTTGATTAGAAAAAGAAAAGAAGGAAACCAAATTATCAGTATCAAAAATGAAAAGGGTGAACTTACCACCAATGAAGAGGGAATTAAAGCAGTAACAAGGATTTATTTTGTCCAATTGCATGTCAAAAAAAATCTTATTTAGTAATAAGAGAAGAAAAAGGAATTGAAGAAATTAGAGTAGATAATGAGGAAACAAAATCATCACTCTTTACAAATGATATACTTAGAGATATCAACTAAAAACAAAAAAAATTGATAGAGATAGCAATTAACTTTAGCAAAGTTGTAGAATATGAAATAAATCCACATAAATTACTGGAATTTTAATATGTTACCAACAAAGTATAGCAGCAAGAGATAGAAAAAGAAATTCCACCTAAAATAACTAGATAATATAAAATATCTGGGAGTCTACCTGCTAAGACAAAGGCAGGAACTATATGAACACAATTACAAAATACTTTTCACACAAATATAGTCAGATTTAAACAATTTGAAAAATATCAAGTACTTGTGATTAGATTGAGCTAATGTATTTCTCCCTAGTCTAATTGTACCTAAAGTGGTCTTCTTTTTCAGTGCCATCCCAATCAAACAGTCAAGTAATTATTTTATAAAGCTAGAAAAATAATAACAAAATTTATCTGGAAGGAAAAAGGTAAAAAATTTCAAGAGAATTCATGAAAAAAATGCAAATGAAGATGATCTACTTTTACCAGACCTAAAACTATATTATAGGGTCAGCTAGGTAGACCTAGTGGATAGAGCACCAGGTCTGAAGTCAGGAGGACCTGAGTTCAAATCTGGCCTCAGATACTAAACACTTCCTAGCTGTGTGGACCCCGACAAGTCACTTAACTCCAATTGCCTCAGCAAAAACAACAAGCACAAAAACTTATAAAGCAGCAATCATCCAAATCATTTGGTACTGGATAAGAAATAGAGTAGTAGATTAATGGAACAGATTATGTTCACAAGATACAATAATTAGTGACTATACTAATCTAGTATTTTACAAACCCAAAGATTCTAGCTTCTGAGACGAGAACTCATCATTTGACAAAAATTGTTGGAGAAACTGGAAAATAATATGGCAGAAACTACACATTGACCAAAACCTAACACCCTATACCAAGATAAGATCAAAATGGGTTCATGATTTAGTCATAAGGAGTGATGCTATAAACAAATTAGAATAAAGAATGGTCTACCTCTAAGACTTGTAAAGAAGGAAGGAACTTATGGCCAAAGAAGAACTAGAGAACATTATGAAATACAAAGTGGATAATATTATTATATTAAATTTAAAAGATTTTGTACACACAAGACTAATGTAGTCAAGATTAGAAGAGAACAGAAAACTAAGGAATAAATTTTACATTTAACTTTTCTGATAAAGGCCTCATTTCTAAAATATATAGTAAAATGTTATAAAGCAGTGGTCATCAAAACCTTTTGGTACTGGCAAAGAAAAAGAGTAGTTGACCAGTGGAATAGGATAGGTTCACAGGACAAAATAGTCAATGACTACAGCAATCTAGTGTTTGACAAACCCAAAGACCCCAATTTTGGGGATCAGGATTCACTATCTGACAAAAACTGTTGGGAAAACTGGAAACTAGTATGGCAGAAACTAGGCATTCGCCCACACATAACACCATATATCAAGATAAGGTTGAAATGGGTACATGATCTAGACATGAAGAATGATATTATAAACAAATTAGAAAAATATAGGATAGTATAGAGAGCCAGAAGTATACTTGAAACAAGGATTCTTACAACAAACAATGGTCCCCTAGTGATATAATGATTGGCTTATACTCAGTATGATGAATAGATTTAATTGTAGTAGAGTATTTAAGAGGTCAGAGTCATTCATACATAGAAACATATTCTGAGATAGATTCAGAGAAGACAAAGGACTGGAGGCTGGAGCTCAAGCTCTCAGGTTCAGAGAGACATTCCATCTTCATCAGCCTTGTGGTGGCTCTCCTGTTTTCCCCACTGAGATCAAGGCCCGTCTGAAGGACCTCCAGAAAGCTAGCACGGGCCCCAGACAAGGAGACAGACTGTGAAGGAGACCATAAAGACTTTTGGACTTTTTATTCTTGCACTGATTACTGTGATAAAACAAAGGCTGGTCCCAAGACCTCCAGAAAACTAACCAGAACATTACAAATAGTTTACCTCTCAGATCTGTAGAAGAGGAAGAAATTTGTGACCAAAGAAGAACAAGAGATCATTATTATCACAAAATAGATCATTTTGATTATATTAAGTTAAAAGTTTTTGTACAAAGAAAACTAATGCAGACAAGATTAGAAGGGAAGCAATAAACTGGGAAAACATTTTTACATTCAAAGTTTCTGATAAAGGCCTCATTTCTAAAATATATAGAGAATTGACTCAAATTTATAATAGTTCAAGTTATTCTCCAATTGATAAATGGTCAAGGGATATGAACAATTTTCAGATGATGAAATTGAAACTATATCCACTCATATGAAAGAGTGTTCCAAATCACTATTGATCAGAGAAATGCAAATTAAGACAACTCTGAGATACCACTATACACCACTCAGACTGGCTAAGATGACAGGAAAATATAACGACAAATGTTAAAGGGGATGTGGGAAAACTGGGCTGAATAAATTATGGTATATGGATGTTATGTAATATTATTGTTTTGTAAGAAATGACTAGCAGGATAATTTCAGAGAGGATTGGAGAAACTTCCGTGAACTGATGCTAAATGAAATGAGCAGAACTAGGAGATCACTATATACAGCAACAAGAAGACTTATACAATGATCAATTATGATGAACATGGCTCTCTTCAACAGTTAAATGGTTCAAACTAGTTCTATGTGTTCAGTGATGAAGAGAGCCATCTATACCCAGAGAGAGAACCATGGGAACTGAGTGTGGACCACAACATAGCATTCTCTCTCTGTTATTTGCTTGCATTTTATTTTCTTTTTCTTCTTCTTCATCTAATTTTTCTTGTGCAGCAAGATAATTGTATAAATATGTATACATACATTGGATTTAAAATGTGTTGTAACATATTTAACATGTATTGGACTATCTGCCATCTAGGGGAGGGGGCAGGAGGAAGGAGGGGAAAGTTAAGAACAGAAGGTTTTATAAGGGTCAGTATTGAAAAATTACCCATGCATATGTTTCGTAAATAAAAAGCTTTAATAAAAAAATAAAATAAAATATATAGTGAATTGACTCAAATTTATTGGAATAAAAACCATTGCCTAATTGATAAATGACCAAGTGCTATGATCAGATAATTGTCAAATAAAGAAATCAAATCCATTTCTAGTCATATAAAAAAATACTTTAAATCACTATTGATTCAAGAAATGCAAATTAAGACTACTCTAAGGTACTGCTTCACATCTTTCAGACTGGCTAGCATGACAGGAAAAGATAATGATAAATGTTCCAATAGATGTGGAAAAACTGAGACACTGATACATTGTTGGTAGAGTTGTGAACTGATCCAACCATTCTGGACAGCAATTTGGAACTATGCACAAAGGGCTATAAAACTATGCATACCCTTTGATTCAGCAGTGTTTCTACTGGATCTGAATTCTAAAGAGATCATAAAAATGGGAAAAGGATGCACATATGCAAAAATGTTCATAGCAGCTCTTTTTTGTAGTGACAAGGAACTGGAAACTGAGTAGATGCCCATCAATTGGAGAATGGCTGAATAAATTATGCTATATGAATGTTTTAGATTATTATTGTTCTATAAGACTTAGCGATCAGCAGGATGATTTCAGAAAGGACAAGAAAGACTTATATGAACTGATGCTAAATAAAGTGAGTAGAACCACTTTACTGTTTTCAACAATGAGATGATTCAAGGAAATTGTAATACACTTATGATTGAAAGAGTTATTCACATCCAGAGAGAGGACAATGGAGATTGGATGTAGATCACAGCACATAGTATTTTCACCTTTGCTGTTGTTGTTTGTTTTTCTTTATCATTTTCTCCCTTTCATCTTTTTTTTCATGCACAGCATGGTAAATGTGGAAATATGTTTAGAAGAATTGCACATGTTTAAGCTTTATTAGATTACTTGTTGTCTATGGGTAGGGGGTGAGGGGAAAGAAGAGGAAAAAATTTGCAAGAGTGGATATTGAAAACTATCTTTTCACCTATTTTGAAAAATAAAAAGCTATTATTATTTTTAAATAAAAAAGTTTTAAATCTCTTTTACAATTCATGCCTAGTAATAATATTGTTATATCAAAGGATACACATGATTTTATACAACTCCTTTGGGTATAGTTCATATCTTTTGATCATTTATCAACTGAGGAACGGCTTTTATTTTTTCATAAATTTGACTCAATACATTTGAGAAATGAAGCTTCATCAGAGAAACTTGCTTCAAAATTCTTTTCCCAATTATTATTGCTAGCTGTATTTCCCCCTCCCAATTCTTCTTAATTCTGTTGTCTCCCCTCTATTAATTATTTCCTACTTACCCTACATATAGTTTTTACATCCATTTTTTCTTGCTTGTTGTTACTGGGGAAAGTATTTTTTGTGTGTAGAGGTTTTCTGGCAGTCTACCATCTTGCATTACACCACACAGTGACAGTATTTTGGGGAAGCACATTCATTGAACAAAAACAGCCTACTCCACAAATGAAGATGCAGATGCAGATAGAGTCTGATAGTTCATGACAAAATAGTAAGGATGAATTTGGAATCAAGAGACTTTGGTTCAAGCCTTGGAATGGGAATTTCCCTTAATAATTCTGTGACATCATCTAAAGGGATCAGTTTCCTCAACTTCAACTTTAGGGGTCTTTTTACCATCTCTGTCTGATTTCTTTTTAAATTTTGTAGGGGCAGGGGAACTTAACTAGCACCAAATGTCTTGAAATCATTTTTCCTAATAAAAACTTTGTTTTTAACTCTTGGTGTGGTCAGAATTTAATATTAATATATTGTGTTCTGGTGTACATTTTGGATTTTTTAATGAAATTTATGTTACTATCCCATTCAATCTATCCTAAGAATTTCTAAAAGTAAATTAAATGGGTGATTTCTGCAGTGGGATTATCATTTCACATTGAATACATTAAGAAACCTTGGTGAGTCAAACCTATATCTAAATGTGGACACTCCCAGGTTTATTTAATCTGGCAAAGGACCAAACAAGTGTACCTCTTGTTTATTTATACTGTTCTGATTATAAATGAACCAATGGATTAATGGGGAGCAGATACATTACAAATAGAGATCTAGGATTTTTTTTCTAACTTTTCGACATGGAATAATTTGCAACTGTCTTCATTATGCTCCCACAAAATAATGCTTTGCTACACACTATCAAGTACTTCATCAATGTGGGAGGTTTTCTTCTCATTTTATATCTTCTTTAATAATTATATTTATCAGACTCCCAACTCATTCTCTCTTAGGGATTCTTAGCATCTCTCCATCAGCCTCTAGTCAATGATATTTCTGATTCTATATTCCTTAGATTCTTCTTCTACTTTTAGTACCTACTGGACATATTATTAATGGTTGTGTTCTTTCCTTTTTTTGTCCTTTCTGTTTGTGATTGGATATTAATATCTGGAAAAGTACTTTTTGGTCTCAGGATACCTGTTTCATTTCTAATTTCCTAACTGCCTTTACCTACTTCTTGACTTAAGTGTTTTTTCCAACTGAGATATCCTACAATTAGATAATTCTTGGAAATCACTTGCTTTAAGACTACACCTTTGGATTTTTTTAACAAAGGTCACTTGGCAATAATGGGTAAGAAGACCCAATAAAACTCAAGTTTTATAGTAGGTTTAATATGGAAAGCAGCAATTATAATCTACCAGTACTGAACAGAGACATAATGTGTTTACTGCATAACTTGCAAAATGCAAATCAGTCTTTCTGAACCTCTTTGAAGAGATTTTATGGGAAAACTGCTTTGCTGAGGATAATTCACTAATCTTTCAAGATAAAATAATAAAGAGAAACTACCAACAAAAAATTACTAAGCACCAATTATAAATGGAGCTGTCCCAAATATATAATAAAATATCATTTATGGAACTAATACACTAAGTAAGAGACTCAAAGTCTAATACAGGTTCACAGATGGGAACATTTATGACAACAGCATAATAAATATATCAAGTCAAAAGGGAAATTATGTGGGAAGAAGGGAAAGAGGGGGAAGGAGGAAAGGAACATGCACTTGCAGCCCTTAAAAATCCTACTTATCCTCTTTTAAATGCTCTCTAGCTTATCAGTAACTTTTCTAAAATTGAGCACAACATACCAGTTATGATGTGACCAGGACAAAATACCATGAGACTATCACTTCCTTATCCCCTGAAGTCATTCCTTTCTTAATGGAACTCAAGTCGGCTTTGGCTTTTGACACATGATACTAGAATTTTACAGCTAAGAGGTACACTGACAGCCAGGTGGCCCAGTGGATATAATGCCAGGCCTGGAATCAGGAAGGCTCATCTGTCCTGAGTTCAAATCTGGCTTCATTTACTACTTATGTCACCCTAGGCCAGTCACTTAATTTTGTTTGCTTCAGTTTCCTCATCTGGAAAATAAAGTGGATAAAGAAATGACAAACCACTTCAGTATCTTTGCCAACAAAACCTTAAATGGGATCATGAAAAAACTCAATAACTATTTCACCACAGTCCAGTGTATTCTGCTAGTAGTAAAAGAAATATTTTTCCAAAGAGAGAAACTATGATGATACATAACAAAAAAGCCCCATTACTAAAAATCCCCAAGTGGGGCTGAGTGGAAATGAGACAAAAACTGAGCCCCTTCATTGGAAAGATGTGAAGGGGCAACAAGCTTTTCATGAATCAAGTGTGATGATGATTTCAGGGGTGAAATCACACCAGAGAAGACACAAACCATTTTTAGTTTTGCTTTAAAAAATGTCCTTTCCAGCACAATACTCTGTAACAAGATTAAGTCATGTTCTTTTCACAGATGGGAAGGAACCCCTAAAGTAGATCATCTTCCCATAGTTGAAGCAAATGCAGTAGAGCACTATGCTGCAATCTGAACTCTGACGTATTGCTTCAAGCAAGGAATACTTCTCATCTGGCCTCCTAATTCCTTGGAGTTTCACAGGGAGATATACCACATGATTGAACAACCCCCACAAGTTTAAGTGCAAATTAATTCTTTAAAGGGTGGTCACAATATACTAAAGTGAACTTAACTTTACTGAAAACCTTATTGAAAAACTGAAAATAAGATCCTTAAGCCCTGAAAATGTTCCAGGTCAAAATCGCTGATGAAGCAATTTTAGGTAAAGATGCCACAGTCTCCCAAGTACTAGAAACTCAGTTTCAATGAACAAAAACTTTAAAATTTCTTCTGAGGGTTTTTAGTTTGTTTTACTAAAAATAAGGAAAAATTATCAAAAAGAAAGGAAGTTCTTGTGTGCTCTTTAATGGGTCACATTCTAGCTCAAGGGTTTTTAACTCAGGATCTATGAACTTGGGCTTTTAAAAATATATGTTATAATAACTATTACAATTAAATTAGTTTCTTCTGTGAGTCAAGGTATTTAATTTTATACATTCAAAAATATTATTGAGAAAAGGTCCATACACTATAGCTTGCCAAAGAGACCTATGAAACTAAACAGGTAATAACTTGTGAGCTGGGCATATATTATCCCAAGATCTCAAGAAATCATCCATTATAATTTAAACTCTGCTCTCTGGAAAGAATGCACTCAAACAATTCCAGTTTCTAAAACAAAAGAAAATAAACTCTTATGAAATAATTTCTCCCTTATTTCAGGGGGGAAATAAGTTCTAAGTTCCTTTTTTTTCTAAGTTCCTTCACTAAATGAGAACTTACATAATCTTGTATTAGAGCCTATGTTGAGCAAATATGTGTCAAAAAATAAAACAAATAGCTCTGTGAAACATGAGAAGGGCACAATATACAGAAAGGTTATAGAGTCAGAATATATATATATATATGTGTGTGTGTGTGTGTGTGTGTTTCTATGCATGTGTATGTGTGTGTGTATATATATATATATATATACATATATATATATACACACACACATACACATGCATATATATATATATATATATATATACATTCATAGAAAGTTTCTTTCTTTACAATATCAAAGTAGAAAATCCTTACCTTTTAATAAAAATATCTCTGATCAAAAATGGGGGAGACAGATTTCCAAAGGCTGGAGAGCCATACTAAAAATGACTGCAGTTAAATCTTTTATTTAAACACCTTAAAATGATGTACTTTCCAAAGAGAAGGAATTCTTTGCCTTCTTCCATAGACTAAGATGGGATTTGGGTAACTGAAGTCAGAAAGTGGAGGGGGTAGCATCTGGGAAAAAAGGACACCAGAAGCAAATTTCTGGGGTTTTTCTGTTGGGAAAAAGAGTATGGGCTCATGCATGAAACCTGATAATGATCCCAGGGCCATACTGTGATGTTCTCCATCAAAGAAATAAGAAAACAAACAGAAAAGCACAAATATAGGTATCCACAAACAAACACCATGACTAACTAAATAATACTGTAGGAATCTTGGCTCTAGAACTTCAGGATTAACAGGATATACACACCAACAACTCCCTACAGATGTCTATCTCGTCCCCTGATAAATAGAACAGAAATGAAAGTAAAACAACAAACATTTTTATGTATTTTAGGGGGAAAAAAAACAAGAAGTCCTTTTCTTTATCTTGGAATATGGAGGAATGTCTTTGAATCTTGTCAGAGATATTTACTAGTTGAGTGACCACAGGCAAATCACTTGATGTTTTAGTGACTCAGTTGCCCCATATATAAAAATACTGATAATAACTAGCTCATAGACTTACTATAAGGAAAGCACTCTGATAATCTTTAAAAATTACAAAAATATAATGACACATTTATTGTAGTTATCATTGCTGATGAAAGGTAGTATGTCACAAGAGAAAAAGATCAGACCTTAAAATCAAAATTTGCAAAACAAATAGTTCTGATTCATACGACATTGGCAGTGTAACCCTATATAACCCTCTATGACAGTAAGTTGTATAAGTTACCAATGCATATTATTGGGGGGAGTTTCTTCACTTTGAATTCCCTATACCAATGAAATCATGGGTCTAAATTATCTGTCAGAAAAAGCAAATTTAGTGGAACTTTAAATAACCTATATTAAAAAGTAATGTTATCCCCATATAAAGCTGTCTACAAGATGGATAAAAGCATGAATGGATCTTGCTAAAGATCATAAAATAAAACACTGGTAAGCTTGGGTATAGAAGACCCACTAAGCAGAAATGCCAGAAATGACAATATGCTTTTTAGGTGTTAGCATATAACAGTTGAGATACTTTCATGAGAATTTGGACAAATATGATGGGTGAAACCACTTCCTAGTGGTTGTTTCCCATTATGAAGATAATGATTAACAATAATAATAACAACACTTAACTATCTGGAAGATGGGGTGACATGACCTCTGCTTATCAGATGATTGTATAACTCTGTGCTAATACATTAGGAAGAATAGTCTGCTTTACTTAAGTCTTCTTCAAAAGGAGAATAAATACACAGGGATTTTTGAGCTGTAAATTCTAACATTTAAATGACAAAGATTGTTTCATTTTTAAAATCTTGGCATGTAGGACTCCACATTACATTTGATAGCCTTACAAGAAACATGCTACTATGAGTAATTTTTGGTATTACTATCATTATTATTACAACAACTAATAATAGTAATAATGGGGAATAAAACTTTAAGAAATAGCTTTGTCCATTACTAAAATGTTTCTATCCAGAAACACAGTTCCTGACTGTACTTTTTCAACATCCATAGAATTTGAAACAGAACAGAATTTAGAATGTAGCTTTTTACAAGTGAGGAAACTAAGGCTAAGAGAGATGAAGTCATTTATTCTAAGTCGATATCAATGTCAGAAAATGACAAAATTTGTTTTAGAACTTAATTTCAAAGCCCCAATCATTGTCCTTCACATTGGAGGACCTTGTCAAGGAAGAAATGTCAAGCAGACCTTGCTGTAGTTTCATCCATAGAACATGTGCAGACAACCTATTTGAGTAGTCCCTGGCATCCAATTTTGTAAGATGCTCCTCAGACAACATGTTTGATTTACCCAGGATTTCTTTCCTCTGCCAACTCTGTGGATTTGCAGAACAAGCTCTTTGCATGTAAGAGAAACACCCAGCAGGAGAACAAGACCATTTACATGAACATTTCTGTAAAGATGGATGATGGACACAATCCAAGGGCAGACAATCACATAGTATGTGGAACCCTTTGATGTGAAACCCTTTCAGATGAAAATCTGTACAAACAGCCTGATAAACATTTGAAAGATACTTGTCTTCAAATTAGCCAGAAAAACTGTATGTTTTTCAAGTAGTTGTTTCATCCATGTTCAGGCAGTTTGAGAAGCTAGTTTCATTATACCGATATTACCGATTGTCAGAGCAAGAGCTTGCTCTTTTTATGCATATGTATTAGTTCTAATAACATCTAGGCAAGACATTATGGTAGAAGAAAACCCCAAAGAGGCTTCAAGAAAGTTATATAATTTCCCTTTTTGCTTTGCTACTAAGAATTTATATTTTGTCTAAAACAAAACTACTGAGAGCCTGAACAATACAGATCTTGCACAGTCAATGATGATGATGCTATCATCATTTTTAATATGATGTCAAGGATAGTTGGACCATTCACTGATGAAGTTGGCTCAGCATCACATAAAAATGAGTAATCAGAACCTGGAGAGTTGTCACTAAACTAAAACAAAATTTTCCTATATCAGAACCCATAATCCAGTTGGGAAAGCATGGCATTTGACAAGTATATCTTCCTTTTCTGTTTGAGAATCTGTACTTTAATCAGCTGACCCTTTAATTCTTTTAAAAGAAAATTTAATTTTAAAAAATTCTGCCCAAGGACAAAGAGCAATACTACTTTTCAGTAATTTTTTCAAATACAATGTTGGGAATGCCTTGGAAAAGATAAGACTATTCATGGAGTCTTGAGTTTGATATATTAAAATCAAATCATATTCATGCTACAATTAGAGAAGCTTAAGGAGATTAAAAGTACCAGAAGAATACATTCTCAGAAATCTTAAGTGCCGACTAGAGATATAACCAGAATTCATGGGAGAGAAAGGAATTCTGCCTGTTTGTGAATAAATAGATGACCTACACTTCAATGCATGTAAGTAGCTTGTTTAGGTTATTTACAATGTATATTTTAGAACTACTAAAGGTGTATGAAGTACTATACTGCTTGAGATCCAGAGAAGTATTTCTAATATAAGAACATCCCTTTGCTTTTCCTTTAAAATATGAACCAGTAGAGAAGTAGTAAATAGGACTAATTGGAAGACCTCACAATCTACAGAGAATCCCTTTTCTATTTGTATTCTGTACTGGGCATCCTCCTTTTGAGGGGGAAAACATCTCAGATAAGCATAATGCTTGATAATAATAAGAGAATTATAACATTTTGCAGGAAATCTTAAGTGATTTGAATGTATGCATGGGAGATATCTTGACAAAGAAGAACCTTTAAGGTGGAATTTTGTTCTAGAAAATAAAATGCTTTTTAAAATGGGGGTTTTCTGGAAACTGAGTAGATCCATCCATCAGTTGGAGAATGGCTAAATAAATTATGGCATATGAATGTTATAGAATATTATTGTTTAATAAGAAATGATCAGCAGGATAATTTCAGAGAGGACTGGGGAGACTTACATGAACTGATGCTAAGTAAAATGAGCAAAATCAGGAGATCATTGTACAAGCAACAGCAAGATTATACAACGTTCAATTTTGATGGATGTTCTCTTTTCAACAATGAGATGATTCAGATCATATTCAATAATCTTGTGATGAAGAGAGCCATCTACACCCAGAGAAAGGACTATGGGAACTGAGTGTATACTACAACATAGCATTTTCACTCTTTCTGTTGTTCTTTGCTTGCATTTTGTTTTTTTTTCTAAATTTTTTTCCTTGTTGATCTGATTTTTCGTGTGCAGCAAGATAACTATATAAATATGTGTACATATATTGGATTTAACATATATATGTATTGGATTACCTGCCATCTAGGGGACAGGGTGGGTGGAAGGAGGGGAAAATTTGGAACACAAGGTTTTGCAAGGGTTAATATTGAAAAATTACCCATGCATATGTTTTGTAAATAAAAAAAAGCTTTAATTAAAAAAAAACTTTTAAAAATGGGGTTTGTAGTGATGTCTTCTGCATTTTACACTATCATAGCTTTCCCAAGTTCCCCATCACAGGGAACTGTTGCATATAAAAAATTAGTAGTTTTTTAAAAAGAGGAAAAAATTCAGTCCAACTGATCAATACATATAAAACTTTGAAAACGTGTGCAATGTGTAATACCTGTAGACATAGTGGATCTACCACTTCTACAATGTAGTGGGTGGGGACTATCTTCTCATATCTTTTCATTTGAGTAAAGTATGAACTTTATAATTTTGTTATATTCACTCTTGATTTTTTTGGCATGTGGTTGTTCTTTCATGTACATTTTAAGTTATTATGTATATTGTTTTCTTGGCTCTGCTTCTCTGTATTCATTAAACACATACACAGTATGTATGTATAATTTCTGACACAGTAGTAATATTAAATTACATTACATTCAATTTTCCAATTAATGAGCACCTTCTTTGTTTCTTTTTTTTTTTTTTTTCAATCACAAAAAATGCTGTTTTACACATTTTGGGATACATTAGAGCTTTCTTCTTTTTCATGGCTTCTTTGAAGTATAACCTCAGTAGTGGAGTCTCTTGCTCAGAATGTGGACATTTTACTCATCTTATTTACATATTCCTAATCGCTTCCCAAAATAATGACGTGCTCACAGCTTCACCAATGATGGGTTAGTATGCCCAGCATTCCACAAGTCCTCCAACTTTGGCATATTTGTGAATTTACAAAAATGTGAGGATGAAACTTTAGGGTCGTTTTGTTTTTTCTTCTCCAATAATTAATGATTAGGAACATTCTTTTAGTTAGTTGTGAATACTTTCCAATTCTGCTTTTGAAGATTGTTCAAATTCTTTGCCCACTTATCTATTAAGAAATGGTGATGAAATAAATATATATATATATATATGTATAAATAATGATGCATATTATATGTAAGTATAATACATAATATGTCTGTATATTATATTACATAAATAAAACAATAATTATCTCGGCAAATTGATAGGTATAACATTAAAAATGCTTATTGAATATTGGTAGTTGCGTCATTTACATTGGCATTGACTAGCCATGAGCACTGACTATACTTCCAGCTATTTAAACTTTTTTATTATTTCTTTAAAGAGTACTTTGAAAATGAATCTCTACAAGTCTTTAATGTCTTTTAGTAGGTTGGTCCTTAGATATTTTATACTTTCAATAGTTGTTTAGAATATAATTTCCCTTTTCATTATTGCTCCTCAGATTTTGTTATTATCATATAGAAATGTTGCTGATTTCTGGGGATTTATTTTGTAGCTAGAATACTGCTAAGTCTATTTGCTAATTCACTAGGATTTCTCCAAATATAATGCCATATCATCAACATTTATAAGTTTTGATTTTAATAAGATCAATTATGCTAATGATTTCCCTAAAGTTAAACCAACCTTGGATTAGCAAATCAAATTCTTAAAAAAAATTAACAATTAGCACAGTGGGATTTTGCACCTTCCATCTAATTTCAGTTCTGTGAACAGAAAGTTGTGTTCTGCAGGATAATATTGTTTGGGAAGTTTACCTTTTCCCTTCTCACATTTTCATTCAAAAATTTGTCCTAGAGGGAGCAGTTAATCAGAAGTGGAACACTTTTGAGGAAGAATATTGTGAAAGAAGAAAGAAAATACAACAAATTGGGAGGGCAATAGTAGGAAGGGAAACACAGCAATAGAAACTGGAAAAGAAATAAAGTAAGTTTTTCCAATAAAGGCTTCATTTCTCAAACACAGAATCAAATCTATAAACATAATAGTCACAGGGTCAGCTAGGTAGCGGCAGTGGATAGAGCACCAGCCTTGAATTCAGGAGGACCCGAGTTTAAATCTGGCCTCAGACACTTAACACTTCCTAGCTGTGTGACCCTGGGCAAGTCACTTAACCCCAGGCTGGGGGGGGGGGAACAAAAACATAATAGTCACTTCCCAATTGATAAGTTATCAATATTAAGTTTTCAGATATAATAATCAAAACTCTAACTCTCTATTGATTGGAGGAATGCAAATTAAAACAATTCTGAAGTACTACTTTGTACTTATTAGATTGACTAATAAGGAAAGAAAAGGAAAATGACAAATAGTAGAGGGGATGTGGAGGGGTGAGAAATCAATGCATTGTTGGTGGAGTTATGAACTAATTCAACCATTCTGTAGAGTAATTTGGAATTATGCCCAAAAGCTATAAAACCATGTGCATCCTGTGACCCAGCAATACCACTACTAGGTCTGTATCCCAAAAGAGATTTTTTTTAAAAAAAAGGAAAAGGATCTATATATACAAAAATATTTATAGCCGCTCTTTTTTGAGGGCAAATAACTGGAAATTGAGGGGATACCCATAAATTGGGAAATTGCTGAATAAATTGTGACCTGTGGTATATTATTTTGCTATAAGAAATGATGAGTAAGATGTGCTCAGAAAAACCTGGAAAGACCTAGATGAGCTCATTCAAAGTGAAATGAACTGTGTACAAAGTAACAGCAATATTGTAAAATGATCATTTGTGAATTGGCTATTCTCAGCAATATAATGATCTAAGACAACATGGAAGGACTTATAAGGAAAAATGCTATCCATATCCAGAAAAAGAACTGATGGTATCTGAATACAGATTGAAGCATATTTTTTAAAAACTTTAATTTTTTGGAGGTTTTAAAAAATCTATATTGACCATCATGGAAATGTTTTCTGTGACTACCCATATATCATCTGTATTGAATTGCTTGCCTTCTCTATTTGGGAGGAGGAGAAAGGGAGAGAATTTGTAACTCAAAGTTTTAAAAACAAAAAGTTAAAAATCATTTTTACATATAAGTGGGGAAAAATAAAATACTAAATAAATTCAATATTAAAAATCTATCCTGAATATTCAATATGGACATGTTACACACTTATATTTTATATATGCACATGAATGTGTATTGTGTATTCTGCTGTTGTTCTATTTGCAACATCTTCATATTCAATTTTCCAATGCAGGGCACTATTTACATATTTTCTTTCTTTGTTTAGCAGGGGCTCATCACTGAGAATTTTGTCAATGGATTTTAAGCTAATTTCATTTTTTCCAGATATAGTAGAACCAGATTCTAAAGGAATAGCGTAAGAGTCTCAAATGAGAACCACCTGAAAGACAAACACCCAAGTATAATGCCTGCACTATTACTTGAGAAGTATTCTTTCATTTGCTCACAGGGTTTTCAACAACATATGAAATGTCTAAAACTTTGAACAACATCTGGGTCATATCCTAATTGAATCACTACAGCCTAACTTTGTGTATAAATATAACCCATCCTTTTTCTAATGAGAATTTTTTTTTTTGAGGCAATTGGGGTTAAGTGACTTGCCCAGGGTCACACAGCTAGGAAGAGTTAAGTGTCTGAAGCCACATTTGAACTCAGATCCTCCTGACTTTAGGGCTGTTGCTCTATCTACTGTGCCACCTAGCTGCCCCTAATGAGAATTTTTCAATGCCCCATGATCAAATATGAATAACTTGTTACTTAAAATATTAGAAACTTAAATATAGATTAATAAGATCATACATTCAACTTACAGATCATGCTCACAAAGATTTTGTAAATTCAAGAAACTTGGCATATAGATCAGCAATTATTAATAACTAGTCAATTCTGTTTCTCTGTGATTCTTTCCAATTATCTTGAGTCCTATACTTTCAGGTTGATTGAGATAATAGGTTCTTTGGACACTTAATTGTAGTGACTGATTTGCATAGGTCAAATTTATTTTGGAAGGTATGATAGTTCACATTAATATCTGGGGTTTATTTTATTCTTTTAATTTCCTTTTTTCCTTTTTTTTTTTTTTTTTTTTTTTTTTTTTAGCATAGTTTCTTCTATAGGAATTGCTTCATTACTACATTTTCTTCTCATTTTTATCCATTCCTTTAGTTTGATATTTTTCATCTTTTCATCAAGGAAACAACAACCTGATTATATGGAGATTCAGATGCAATTAGTGCATCAATGACAAGCTTTTTTCTTTCCATATTTCTATATTTTATGATATAAACAACACTGATATTTAAAATGTCATTCAATGCTTTCTATATCTTATACCTACTGTCTCTGTTCTTGAAGAATATGTCCATAATTTATACATTATAGTTTACAAGCCTTTGATCTTTTCCATTCCTTCTTCGGAATGTATTTTTAAACTTTTTTTTTTTTTTTTTTTTTTTTTTTTTTGCCACTTTCCTTTAGGCTCACCTTTTCACTGAGGTCATTAAAGCATATTTTGATTTAATTTAGAGGATCATGCTGGGGCATAATCTAACTATCATCACAGTAGCCTTTTTGTTTATATGAGCACTGTAAGTCAAAATGACCGTTTCCCACAAAAAAAAAGTTTCTTTTTTGCTCTTGGATATATAACAAAACTACATCTTTTATATACTGTTCCAAGAAGAGTTAATGTTAATCATGCATCCCTTTGACTGCAACTTCCTTACCTCTTTTCTTCTGGCCCCATAGTAAAAAGAATCAATATAAATGGGCCTCGGGTCACCCAAAATTTTAATTTTTTAGTCATAAGATCATAAGATTTTGTATTGAAACTACCAATTGTTAAATTACAATAAACTATAGATTGTCTAAAGTTTAGTTTCTTTATTTGTAAAATGAGCTGGAGATTGAAATGGAAAAGCAGTCCAATATATTTGACCAAAAAGCCCCCAAAGAGGAGTATTGAAGATTTGGACATGACTGAAAAATACAATTATTATTTATGAGAAGATTATTATTATGTCAAATGACTGGGATTTGAATGTCAACTCTTCCATTTTATTACTCATGTGATCTTAAAGAAATAATTTTTAAAAAAATCATTTAACTTATGTGGGCCTTCATTTCCTCATCACTCTCAGATCTGGGATCTTAACCTATAATTATTTGGTCCCAAGAATATGAATGATTTGTTTATTATGGGTATGATAGCTGCAATTCAACAATCTGTCACCAGATGTCACCATAAGTAAATCACCTCACAAAAGAAGTCAAGGAAACTAAATATTTGCATAATTTCAGTAATATCTCTATATGTTCTTTATGCTAAGGTTCTTACTGACAGATGAATCAAACTACTGCTACCACCCCCACCTCACTTCGAACCCTAATGGAGACTGTTTCATCATTGTGCTACCTAACTGACCCCTCCTAATATCTTTAAGGAAAAAGTACATGTAAAGAAAAATCTTGTTACTAGTATGGTTTTCAGCTGGTGGGTCACTTCTTGGAAATATATAGAATATATCAATAAACTTGGTCTGTAAAAAAAAAAAAAAAAAAAAAAAAAAAAGGTATTGCTTTTGCAAGCCTCATAAAAAATATTTTTCCTTTTTTTTTTTTCTTTTTTAGGAGGAACTGTGCCAAAAAACCTAGAAAGTATAGACATTATAATTACAAATTATGGAATATTTGGTAGAAAGTTGGGGGTTTCACTGGATAGAGAGCTGGAAGTGAAATTACAAAGACTTGAGTTCAAATTTATCCTCAGGCACTTAGTAGCAACATGACCCTGGCCCAGTCATTGAACCTCAATTTGCCTCAGGACAGTGCAAGACCCTAAAATCCGAACTGTGGAAATGGCAGTCCCCTAATAATCACCGATCCTCTTTCCCGCTCAGCCCTTACAGAAATAAACAATCAAGCAGCTCCTGTGTAGATATGACTTGGTAATTCCTTCTGCAAATGCTAAAATTTCCACCAAGGAGAGTAGGGGGAGGAAGCATGGAAGTGCTCTATACTAGTGGTATCAAACTCAAATAGAAACAGACCTCTGTTGGCTACATATTGACTTAGAAGAAACAAATTAACATTATCTGCTTGGCAAGGCATTTGTATTTATTTTGCTTAACGTTTCCTAACTCCATTTTCATCTAATGTTTGCTACTCTGCAAAACGCTCAGTGTAGCAAAGTTTGAAGTCTCTGCTCTATACCAAAGTCTTGACACTGTAAATGGTTCCAGATCAGAAACCTGAAGCAGTGTTATCAGTAGAAAAGACGTTAAAGAAGATTCGATACCATATGTTTTGCTGCTGTAACCTAAACACCAAAGGATCTTTAGAACTAACGAATCTGAAATTTCATATATCTTGCCTCCCCTATTAAAATGTGATCATCTTATAAGCAAGGTCTGTCCTGATCCTCAATCAGTGCTCAGTACAATGTTTTGCCAATAGCAACCATTTGTTGGTGATGATGGGATTGTAAATTGCTGTTTTTGAGTCATTTAAGTCATGCCTTTTTGACTTCATATGAGATTTTTCTTGACAAAGATAATTTCCTATTCGAGCTAATTTTGCATATAAGGAGGCAAACAGTTAAATGACTTGCCCAAAGTCACACAGCTAATGAGATCACACACTCAGATCTGACACTCTGTTTACTATACCCACCTAACTGACCCAGTAAGCATTTACTAAATGTATTTTGGACAATTAGGTAGTATGGTGTATAGAGTGCTGGGCTTGAAATCAGTAAGACCTAAATTCAAATGCATTCTGAGTCACTTGTTACTTGTGGAATCTTGGGAAAGCCACTTACCCTCTGTTTATTTCAGTTTCCTCACATTTATAATATTAGCATATTATATCCATAATGCTATCATGTAATATATGTAATATTATTACATAATATTTATAATATACCTATAGTATTAGAATATAACTATAATATTATAATATATCTATATAATAATCTTAGAATATAAAATTAATTATAATATAATAAAATAATTATAATATTAATGTGATATTATACACTCAGATAAATACAAATATTAAAGTTTTAATCTTTAAAATGAATTAATTTTGTTGGGTGACAGAGAACATCAGGGTTAATCCTGAGAACCAACTCCAAAAATTGAAATAGATTTGGTAGAGTAGGAAAACTGTAAGAAGTTTCCTTCACCCATTTCCATAATATGATTACATTAACATATTATAATAGCACTTGCTTCCCCAGATTGTTGTGAGGATCAAATGAAATAATAATTATAAAGTATTTAGCACAATTCAATGCTCATAGTAAGCAGTTACTGCATAAGTATTGAATGTTGCTGTTGTTATTTATATTCATTCATTCATTCAATTGTTCCTTTTGATATATGGAAATGTATATTACACGCATGTTTTTGAGAAGTGTGCTACTTTTGAAAAATATCATAAGAACAGAAATTCTCTCTTTATGTTATGATTCTAGTGAAGATCTAAATGGTCAGAAGAACTGGAAATAATTGTAAATCCATCCTAGCACAGGCTATACTCTACAACTTCATATGAGTTCAGATATTTATTGACTGATTATCTGTTCCTCTGACTTAAGATTGTCATGTCACTTTACAGGCCTCAGTTTCTTCATAGGTAAAAAGATAAATATCTAACTTTACATAAAACTGGAAGGTTTGCAAAGGTCTATACACAGATGATCATATATGATCTCACAGTAACCCTATGAATTAAATGTTATTATTATCATCTCTTTTTTCAAAATGAGAAAAATGAGGATGACAGAGACCTGTCCCAAGATTCAATTGTTCTTGATAGTATATAGAATATATCAATAAACTTGGTCTGAAAAAAGTTTTTTCTATTACAATCCTCATTAGGAATATATTTTTTCTTTACTTGAAAAGAGGAATATGCCAGAAAACCTTGAACATAGAGTCACTATAATTACAGATTATGGACTATTTTGGGATTCAGCAGATAGAGTTGGACCTGAAGTTACAGACCTGAGTTCAAATCTACTCTTGGGGCTGCAGTGAAAGCAAAGTGATCAATTAGAAGACTATTATAATAGTCTAGCTGAAAGGTGATCTGCTGCTTTAGAGTAATGACTGTAAGCAAGAAAGGGAGATATATAACAGATACCATAGAGAAACTCTCTCTGCTGTTTCTTCTTCATTCTGGAAGTATACTGTGACATCAGGGAGGGAAGTAGACTGTGACATCAGGGAGGTGATGCCATGATATGCAAGTGAATTGGATTTAAGTGAAGGAGGGATGGGCAAGATCACCTGCTTCATTTTCCCTCTCCAGAGCTATCTTGGTTCAGTGGCCAGATATAGATCAAGATGACTGGAGATGGCTCTGGATAAAATGAGAGACCTTGCACTTTTTAAGCTAATTACAAGACTTGGTGAATGACTAGAAACATGGATAAGCAAGAGAAAGAAGTCAAGAAAGATACTCAAGGATGGTGGAATCCTATATAGTAAAGCAAAAATTACTTTTAAAAATTACCTTCAAGTAAAGAAAAATATATATATATTTCTAATGAGGATTGCAAAAGAAATATCTTTTAAACTTCAAAGGGGAGATTCGGAAAGGAAATATAAAGAGAGAAAATTTCTGTTTTGGAAAATGTTATAGTTGAGATATCTACAGGTCATCCAGTTTAAAATAACTAATATGCAATTATTAATGTGAAACCAGAGTTCAGAAGATAAATAGATCTGGGAATCATCTGCATACAAATGATAATTGAATCCATGGGAACTGATGAGATCACTAGGTGAAGAAAGAAAGCTTAGAGAGAAAGCCCAGGGCTGAGACTTGGGAGACAATAATAGTTATGGGTATGAAATGGATGAAGATTTAGCAAATGAGACAAAAAGAGCCATTAGACAATTAAGAACCCAGAGCAAAGTCATGAAAATTGAGAAGGGAAAGAGTATCAAGAGGTGAATGTGGTCAACAGCAACAAAGCTTCAGATAGATCAGGAAGGATGGGGATAAAGAAGAGTCCACTAGATTTGCCAATTAAAAGGCAATGGTAACTTTGGATCTTACCTGGTAAGAAGGAGAAGGGATTTTGACACATGCAGACAGGCCAAGGGAAAATTCTAGTCAATGGGGGAAAAGTGAACATCAGAGAAAAGTGGGTTGGATGGAAGAGCCAACCTGCTGGGGAAAACAAGAGCAATAGTATATAAAGAACAATTGTCCTAAGCAAGGAAAAAGACCAACCACCCATCAGACACTAAAGTGAAGGAAGAGGTGACATCAATGACAGTGATAGGAAATAAGGATGGGGGGAAGAAAGAGAGTTCTAAGTGGATGACCTTGATTTTTCCCCTGAAATATGAAGACAGAAGAAAAAAGGGAAGTAACAACACCCAAAAAAAGGAGAAACAGTTTGGAAGAGCTATTGTGAGTGATAGAGGAAATAAATTAAGGCAAAAGAATGGGATTTCCTCATTATGTTATGTTATGGTGAAGGCTAGATTGAGATTAGCTAGCATGAATTTTTAGTGAGCTTAATCAGAAGTCATATTACTTCCTCTAGTATTTATTGTTAAGCAAAATATAAATAAGATCAAGGTGGTAATTTGTGGAAATAATCCAGAGTGGAGTTTTACAATGTATAATAAGTTAGTTGTAGGAAAAAGGAAATTAAGTAAATAATTAAGTGGAAAGAAATCTGAAGCACATTAAAGACTTCATATTGTAAGATATATTAGGAAGTTATTCAAATGTATAAAAATAAAAACCATTATCCAACTGACAAGAAATTTGATAATATAAATAAGTCATTCTCAAAGGAATAAACAGACTATATATCATCAAATGGAAAAAAAAATTCTCTAAATCCTTAATAATTAGAGAGTACAAATTAAAGAAATTCTGAAATTCCATCTCACGTTCAGATTGACAAAAATAACCAAAAAAAGAGAAAACAAATGTTTGGGGGCTGTAGGAAAATAATATACGCTTAGGAGAGCTGTAAATGAGTTTAATTATTTTAGAAAGCAAACCACAATTACACATTTAAAAAATTACTAACCAGTGTGTGCTTTTTGATCCAGCTATACCACTTCTAAACTTATACCCAAAAGAAATCAAAGTTTTACTTAATTGTATGTTTTGTTTTAAGAGATCTCTTATGAAGTTAGAGTAATCTGTGAATGTCTGTAATGTAAAAATAAGACACATCAATAACTTTTTTTTAAAGAAAAAGATTCTTCTTAAGTTTGGCCCTATAGAAGACAGAAGAAAATTCAGCTGTTTTCTCTTCTTCCCAGAGGGATTCTGGGTGTCATACATTTTGTATGATGTTCAGCACATTGATGTGTTGGTCAATTTTTGGAACTCCTTTCCTTTCCCATCCCTTTCACTTTTATTCTCTGTTCCATGGAATGGTTCTCTGAATAGGGCAAGAAATCAAGCAAATTGATGAAGAATGAACGAACAAAACCAGGAAAACAATTTAGATAACAACATGGTAAAACAAATAAACAAAACAAATTTGAAAGTAATAATAATTAACCATTCATGACAATAGTGACTATTATTCCAACAAACTGATGATGAAACATGCTATCCAGTTTATGAAAGAATTGATGGACAGACTACAAAATGATACATATTCTTTGGACAAGGTCAATGAAGGATACTGAGTATGTATATTTGTAATGTAGAATTTGTTTGTCTTTTATCTTTTTTAATAGGGTAAAGAGAGGGAAAAGATAAAAGATTTCTGTTAATTTTTTTTTTTAAATAACAGTATAAAAATTCTTGGAATGGTGACAAAGAATGGTTAGCTGGAAAAGATGTGACTTATGATGTATCACAAGTGAGCGTGATATCTGCCTTCAAGGACAATGTCAAGAAAATTATAGATCATATTTGTTCTGCTTGACTCTAAAGGGCATAACCAGTAGCAATGGGTGGGAACTGCAAAGTGGCAAATTTATACCTGATGTAAGTACAAAGGTCCTAGTGATTAGAGCTATCCAGAAGTAAGATGAGCTCCCTCAGGAGAGCTCCCCATTGCTTGTCCAGCAAAGACAGCTGATGCCCATTGGTCAGGCATGCTGCAGAGAGAGGTTTTTTATTCAGATTCAGTTTCTGTGATCTTTTTTTTAGGTTGCTTTCCAGTGGGAGAGTTGGTCAGGGTTAAGTGACGCTACAAAGACACAAAACTCATGAATAACACAAGCAGAGACATGACTTAAGTCTCATAATTTTCAGTCTGGTGCACTATCATTTTTTAAAACAGGGGAAATAACATTTTTACTAAAAGTTTATTAAATCCATATTATCACAGAGATAACTAGTGACCAAACGAATATTGCTGGGTACAGGCTTATGTTTGTGTTTGCTGAAGTAGCCCTCCTTGATAAAATATATATTGGACTAATAAATCCTTAGCACAAGTCCCAGTAAAAGTCACTCTGTTTAAAATGCTCTGCGGGATCAAGGACAAGAAATGCTATCTTTGTCCTTGACAAAAAGTCCAGGCAAATCGTGAGTCAGTATCTGAATCCTAATCCAATCATGCCATGATCAATTCTAAATGATTTTTAAAGCCCTGGTTATTTGTGAGATCCAAAAAAAAAAAAAAAAAAAAAAAAGTAAAATGGGATACAGATGCAAAATGGAAACAGAGGATAGGAGGGAAATGGCAGCTCATCTTGATAAACAGACAATAAACAAAAAATGGAAGTCAACCAATAAATGCTATATATCCTAGACATTATCAATACTACTACTACTACTACTACTGTCACTATTACTACAACCAGTACTACTACTTCTTACTACTATTTCTTACCATTACTACTAGTACTTACTACTATTACTATTATTACTACTATTACTATTATTACTACTACTTACTACTACTATTACTACTATTACTTACTATACTACTACTATTACTTACTACTATTTCTTACTACTATTACTATTATTACTACTACTTACTACTACTATTACTACTATTACTTACTATACTACTACTATTACTTACTACTATTTCTTACTACTATTACTATTACTACAATTTCTTACTATTACTACTACTATTATTTACTACTACTAACTACTACTTACTAGTACTACTACTTACTACTATTAACTATTACTTATGACTGTTACTATTTCTTACTACTACTACTAATACAATTTCTTACTCTTACTACTACTTACTACTATTACTACTACTACTACTTACTACTATTACTACTACCACTACCCACTATTATTACCACTATTTGTAACGAGCTGTCGTCTCCAGAAGCTGCTGGATCGCTCTCTGGGAAGAGATCTGCTGTGTCTACTCAAATCTCTCTGACAGATTCTTCTTCCTGTAGTGAACCGTTGTCTCCAGGCAGTTGCTGTTAACTCTTGTCCTTAGAAGTGACTTCCCTTCCTGCAGAGAGCCCCGTCAGGCCTGATGTAATGCAGAGAGTCTTCTTCTTTCTCTGAGAGTCCTCTCTTTTATTCTCCCAGAGAATGGGCGTGGGATAATGCAAGGGCTTCTGGGAAGAACCACCCCAGCCAATGAGCTTGCCCCCTCTATCAAGTCAACCTGAGTTCTCACCTTGTAATTGTCCAGAAAACCTGAATTCTCACCTTGTCACTGTCCAGACAACCTGAGTTCTCACTTAGTAATCCTAACATCTCCCCCTTTCTTTTGATTTAGAACATAGGACAGTCATGACCTTGAAACATAAATCCATCAATATGGGAAGTATTACAGATAATTACATAAATGACCTTGAAGCATAAATCCATCAATATGGGAAGTATTACAGATAATTACATAAATTACATAAGCATATAGTAACATAGTAACATAACACATGCTAGAAGTATATAACATAATCATAAATTGAAAATTTATAAATGTCCATAAGTCCATTGTCCATTAGTCTCATCTTGTGTGAGGAAGTCCAATGATTCCTGCTGGTTTTAAAGTTCTTTAACAGTCTTTTTATTAGCCATGCTCTTTCATTACATTGGAGCTGTTTGCACTGGACACACCCCTATTGGTTTAAAAGGCCTGTATTCTCCCCAAGTGTAATCCATTCTTGCTATCTGATTGCCTTTTGGCTCACTGATTGGGTAATCCCTTTCTGCCATGTGATTGCTTCTCTGCTGATTGATTAAATCAGAGTCCTGGCCTTCTAAAGGTTCTTTGGATGTAACATCAGCTGCCATCATGCCCCAAGTCTTTTTTGCCTGGGGCTCTGGACCTGGGCCCCTCATCCCATTTCCCTGAATTATTCTACACTCTGATGCCCAATGGAATCCTCTGTTGCATTTTGGACATGGGGTTTTAGGTCTTCTTTCACCCTGTCTTCTCACTGTATCTCCATACCTACACTGAGCTCTTAGATGCCCAATTTTTCCACATTGAAAACATCGCCGAGTTTCTCTAGAAGGCCCTTGCCAGGAGGGACCCTGTCTTTCCACATTCATCATTGTCCGGGTGTAAAAAGCATTTGTTCCCACTGTAGCACAGCGTCTTATGATCTCCTCTAAAGGAGCATCTTTGTCTAATCCCCATATAATTCTTTTGCAAATCTCGTTGGCATTTTCCTTAGCCAGATGTCTGGTCATTATTTCTGTAGCTGAATTTTCTCCAATAGTTCTTTTGACAGCAGTTTGCAAACGTCCCACAAAATCTGCAAAAGGTTCATTGGGACCTTGCTGTATTTTAGTGAAAGCCTCTCCACGATCTTTCTGTCCAGGAAGGACACCCCAAGCTTTTATTGCAGCTTTAGCAATTTGCTCATATATTGTCATGGTATAATTAATCTGTTCCGAATTCTCTCCATACTGACCTTCACCAGCTAAGTGCTCAAAAGTGAATTGTGTGTTAACTCCTATTTCCAAATTGCATCTGACTTGAATTTTACATAATTCATGAAATTCCGCAAGCCATAATAAATTTTCTCCAGGTTCCAGACATGTCCTTGCTATGGATTTCCAATCATTCGGGGTTAGGACTTCATAAGACAAACCATCTAGTAACATTTTGACATAAGCTGATGTAGCCCCATAAAGGGTACAACCTTTTTTCAAATCCTTAATTTTATTCAAATCTAAAGGTGCATATCTTCTCCTTTTTTTACCTACAGAGTCAGTATTTTCAATCACAGGATATGCATGTATAAAATCACTTATATCCTGTCCTTCTCTCTTAGCTTTAACCAATGCTTTTTCTAATCTTGTCATAGGCTTAGGCTTCTTCACAGGAGATTCTGTTTGTGTTTCTGTCTCTTCCCCTCCTCCTTCTTCCTCCACCTCTGAAGGGTTAATTGAGGGAGGAGATGGGAGGTGCCCCTGTTGCTGTTGCTCAGAATTGTACTTAACTTCATTGTTATCTGATTCATCCTTTTCACCTAGTTTAGTTGACACCTCCCCATTTTGCTCCTTCATCTCTTCATTTAGAATAACATTTTTTAAAGCCATTTGGATTAAATTACTACTACTACTACTACTACTCACTACTATTACTACTTACTATTACAACTACTACTAACTACTATTACTATTCTATCATTAAATGCTAGGTCTTCATAAGATACCAGCACTGGGTTATATGGAACAGAATACAAAGAGAATAGTACTTTCTTAAGGCACAAAATTCGCTTCCATTATAACCAATGACTGGCTGAATCTAGGTGCCTCCTATTTGCCATTCATGCCTCCTCTTGTGCCTCTTGCCTTGAACACTGAGTGGGTACAGCTTCAATCAAACCGAGACCTGGTAAAGACCTTAGACTAAAAAAGCCAAGATCTCCCATTGCATCTAGGGCCATCTCCAGTCATCCTGATCTGTGTCTGGCCAATGGACCCAGATAGCTCTGGAGGGATAAAGTGAGGCAAGTGACTTTGCCCACTTAAATACAATTCACTTGCACATCATGGCATCAGCTCACTAATGCCATGGTCCTCTTTGAGAACAAAGGACAAGCAGCATTACACAGCATAGCTAAGAAAGCTCTGGCTCACCCCTATCCATCTGAATCCAATACCAGATGATGTCAGACCACATAGCATCCCTAACCATCCTGTCCCCTGCCCCCCTCCCTTTGGTCCACTACCCCTCCTTTTTTTCAGAATAATTCAAGGTAGGCAGATGATTGTACACACACCTGGGTCACTGGAGGAGAGAGGAACAACTAAAAGGCGCAGCCTTATGTACTGCCTTTATTCACATACCCTCAGAAAGGGAGAAAAGCCCCAGGTAACCACAGGCCTTAAGGATGATTCCCTATGGTTCAAGTAAGATGAAGAAAGGATATGGCCTCCTTTCCACAGGAATCTATCTGGGAGAAGTTTAATATCTCTGGAAGTTTCTATAAATTGTTATAAATAAACTCAATACATTAAAACTTCAGGAACAAGTAGCTGGAACCTGGAAAAAAGGCAAGATTTTTCTTTCCTCTCAACTGCAGGAGAAAGTCACATGACAAAACAAACTGAGATTGAGAATTTAGTTCAGAAAAGGACATTCAGACCAATCTCCTAAATCATCTGTGTCTATAGCTACAGCTCTGTAGAATGACTTCCCCATATCTGAAATAATGAGCCTGAACTGCAGGAAGATCTTTGAAGTCTAGGTTATGTCCACTGGGTTCTATTTCCTAGGGCAGGAAAGTGAATTTGTTCCCTTCAAGTCACAAAAAACTGGAGATGATCAAATTCTGATGCCCAAGAAAGTCCAGAGGATTTTAAGGTTAATCCTAATGTTAGCATGTTCTTGTTTCTATAGAATTCTAGTATCCTAAGACTCAGAAGGATGGGAGTACTGCAAAAGAAGTTTGCGCCCCCAGCTCAAGTTGAGCAGGATAATTTCAATTCCTAGCCTTTATACTTCATACACACACACACACACACACACACACACACACACACACACACACACACACAAAAGCTTTAGATTGTATCATTCCAGCCTCAATTACCTTTTAGATAATCAAGTTCCCCCTTCTCCATGGTCCCTCCCTCATTTTCTCTACTAAGAAAATATCCCAAGGCAATGGAGTATCTTATCTTGGCAGTGGATTCCTGAGGGGTAGGCTCTATCTTAATGAAGTATATGCAGGTCTTTATCTGTAGTGCCAGCAATCTACTAAGGCTTGACTGAAACTGAGGGCAGTAGGAAATAAAAGGTAAGATTTTTAACAGAAAATTGGGGAAATGGGTGCCTAAGGATTCAGTCCTATCATAATAACAAGGAGGCTAAGCAGGAGTCTTAAAGACCTTACCCATCTTTCAAACATTCCAGAAAGTACAGGTGGAGGACACACAAAGGCTTTACCCAGGTTAGCAATTAAAAGCAGCTGAAAAGGGAAGTTTTCCCAGTGAGCCTCATACATTTTTAAGAGATTTTCAATAAAGTTTAGAATTAAAAAGAGATAAAGTGTGCAATACATGTTGAAAATGATTATCATCAAAAGTAAAGTCTGCAGATTTTTTTTAAAAAAAGTTTATGCCCTTAAATACTAAGTTTCAATATTTTATAAACCTTGTACAATATATAGCTCCTTGGTGATGATAAGTAACTCAGCTATATGTTAGATATGCATATAGTGTTACTGCATGTTAACACATATGCATTTTAGTAAACACCAAGATGAATAATAATCATCACCATAATGATGTGCAAATTGTATTTGTATAGTACTCTCCTCTTCAAATTGTCATATTATTAGGCTACCTTTTCCTCTAACTGCCCTGAGTCCTTTATAGACAATTATATAAGAGTGGGAGTCCTCAGAGGTTTCAGAAATGCTATGTCGCCCCTTGTAGTTGAGGACAATGACAGTAACTGAACTACGATGTGCAGAATTCCAGGTTCTGGACATTTATCTTACAGAGATTGGAATGGGAATACTTCTAGGGCTGGAAACAGGAAATCTGGATTCAATTCTGATTACACTTTCTGGTTGGTGTGACCATGAATAAATCACTACCCTACTTTGAGGCAGTTTCCCGGTCTATAAAATGAAAATAATATTTACATTACCAGTTCTCATAGGGTCCTAAGACATAAAATGTAACAAATGAGTTATGAGTCATTGTTCTTTTTCATTGTGATTTATTTCCTTGTCAAAAATATTTCATTCAATTCATCGAAAGATTATTTGCTTAAAAAAATAAAGGATCATGAATATAGTGTTGGAAAAAATCTGAGGGTTATCCAGTCATCTCATAGGGTAATCCAGTCGACTCATCATTCAGACAAAGCATCTAATTTCTAAATAGATTAAGTGATTTATGCAAAAACATACAGCTAGTTAGTGGTAGAGCCAGAATTCACACACAATTCCCCTGACTACACTTAGCTAAATCTAGCATTCCTTTCATACTATATATCATATAAATCAATGGCAGAATTGTTGGGATTCTTTTAGAAACCTGCATCCAGAGAACGATTATAATTTAGAGAAAAAGAACATTACACAGAATAGATTTAATATAAAATTATTGTTTTGTATACAATTTTAGAGGATTCATTTATTAATTTAAAAAAAGCAGTGGCTAACTAAAATGAATTGTGATCATAGCCATAGACTAGAAGTAAGGACTATCCTCTTCATTTTATATACAAGGAAACTGAGGGAGTAAGTTAGTCAGGTCTCACAAGCAATAAGGAAGAGAAGTAAGATAGGATGATGAACAGGCTTGATATGGATATGGGGTAGATAAAGCAAGATGATTTGGAAATAATTCATTAAGAGGTTCTTTCTTCCAAGATTTTTTGCCCATACTGTCAATGATACATAATGATGGTAGCCATCATTTGTTCACTCTGATCCTAAGAGACCTCTGAGATAAGTTGCGGAACAAGCGGAACTCTCTGTGCCCCAGGAGAGAAATGTTCTTAGTAGCAAGGATGATTTCTTCATACCAGTCTTTAGAAAGAGGCCTAAAAATAACCTAGAAAGAGGATCAATAACAGAAGTGGGAAATACAAGAATATTTTCTGCCAGAGTGAATGGGGAATGCTCTGATGATGAACAGGTGTGTGCCCCAATTTCCCAGAGAATATAAACAGAAGAGGGAGATGTGTCTAGTGGCTTAGATGATAGGATTTGGTGGTTCTGGGGGTAGTTAACTAAAAAAATATGATTCAGCCTACAGCATTTACTGAAAGTCAACATAGTGGCAAAGTGCTTTGAGAGACCCTAAAGGAGATAGAGAAAAAAAAACAAAATGGAAGACTGAATCTTTTTTCTAAGTGGTAGACAAAGAACATGGTTCCCTGGCTAATTCAACATTCAGAGTGGATTCCCAGACCTAGCTTAGAGCAGATTGAAACTTCCAAGTTGGCTCTTTGGTTCAGAGTTGGGTATTTGCTGACCACTGGATATGGAAAGATGTAGGCTGTAGAATGTAGGCCAAGGAAATGGGACCATGGAGACTGCTGCGGCAATTTCTAGCAACATGAAAAATGAATAGCCAGCAAGGCAGAATTACAGGAATTGAAGGCTCGGCAATAAAGGAGTCAAGACGGCAATAAGACACCAGAGAGAAGCTATCCCATAGCAGATCAGCCTGATGATATTCCAAGACCCAAGGAACAGTATTGGTGGTCAGAAGTCAGGGAGTTAGTAAGACTGGTGGAGAATAACTCTACAAGGATGAGAAGGGGCATTCCTTAACCATCAATTACTGCCAAGTCACATATTAAGTGAAAGAGATACAAATATAAGCAAGTAAAACAGTCCCTTCCTCAAGGAGCTTACATTCTGATAGGACAACCAGGGAAAAGGGGAGGGCAGCCCTACTGACCTGGCTCAGAGATGTCTAGAACCAGATCTCTTTCTCACTTCCCAAGTTGGAGAAAAAGCAAAAACTCACCCAAGCCAGCCCAGTGCGGCCCCAAGGTGACTTTCCTACGTTCCCATGGAGAGAAGGTGTGGATACCAGCTAAAAAACCAGGAGCAATGAAAAGGAGAACAAATGGACTAAGAGCAGCATGGACCATCCTTATAGGATATGGATCACTGCCTTCTACTTTGTCCTTCCTTCACTCTCTAATTGCTGCTGACTTGCTGCTACCCCTACTTCAAAGACCACGGTTTGGTGATGAAAAATATATCACAGAAAGAGTCCTAGATAAGGAATCATAAGGGTAATTTCTTTTTTTAATTTAACTGTATTTATTTCTTTTTAATACACATTGCTTTATAAATCATGTTGGGAAAGAAAAATCAAAACAAAAATTAAAAAAAATCCATAGGAGAGAAAAACAAAAAAGAAAAAAAAGAAGTGAACATAGATGGCATGTAATACACATTCAGTCTCAATTCTTTTTCTGGATGCAGATAGCATTTTCTGTCAAAAGTCTATTGGGATTGCTTTGGGTCACTGAAACACTGAGAAGAAAGAACCAAGTCTTTCACAGTTGATCATCGCACAATCTTGCTGTTACTGTTAACAATGTATTCATGGTTATGCTTGTTTTGCTCAACATCAGCCCGTGTAAATATTTCCAGGTCTTTCTAAAATCACCTTGTTCTTCATTTTTTATAGAAAAATAATATTCCATTGTCTTCAAATAGCACAGTTTATTCAGCTGCTCCCCAATTGATAGGCATCAACTTATTTTCCAATCTTACTACTAAGAAAGCCTACAAACATTTTTATACATGTGGGTCCTTTCCCTTCCTTTATGATTTCCTTGGGATACAGACCCAGTAGTGTAGCATTGCTGAGTTAAAGGGTATGCACAGTTTTATAGCTCTTTGGGCATAGTTCCAAATTGCTCTCCAGAATGGTTGGATCATTTCAAAACTCCACCAACAATGCATTAATATCCTGATCTTCCTGCATCCCCTCCAACATTTATCATTATCTTTTCCTATTATCTTAGCCAATCTGAGAGGTATGAGGTAATACCTCCAGACTTGTTCTAATTTGCATTTCTCTAATCAATAGTGATTTAGATTTTTTTTTTCATATAACTATAGCTAGTTTAAATTTCATCATCTGAAAAGTATCTGTTCATATCCTTTGACCATTTATCAGTTGGGGAATGGCTTGAGTTCTTATAAATTTGAGTCTATTTTTTTATGTTTTAGAAATGAGACCTTTATTGGAAACACTGATTATAATGATTTTCCCCCAATTTTGTACTTCCCTTTTAATCTTGCTTCTGTTGGCTCTGTTGTACAAAACCTTTTAATGTCATAAAAGTTGTCCATTATGCCTTTCATAATGTTCTCTAGTTATTCTTAGATCATGAATTTCTCTTTTCTCCAAAGATCTGATAAGTAAATTATTCCTTGCTCTCCTAATTTGTTTATGGTATCATTTTTATGCCCAAATCATGTACCCTTTTTGACTTTTTTCTTTTTTTTTTTTTTGCTATGGGATATGAGGAGTACATCTATGCCCAGTTTCTGACATACTATTTTCCAGTTTTTCCAACAATTTTTGTCAAATACTGAGTTCTTATTCCAGAAGCTGGAGTTTGGGGGTTTATCAAATACTAGATTACTATAGGCCTTGATTATTGTGTGGTGTGGATCTAATCTATTCCATTGATCCAGAAGTCTATTTCTTAGCCAGTACGAAATGGTTTTGATGACTGCTGCTTTATAATATAGTTTTAGGTTTGATGCTGCTAACCTACCATCTTTTGTAATTTTTTCATTAATTCCCTTGATATTTTTTCCTTTTGTTCTGCCAGATGAATTTTGTTATTATTTTTTCTAGTTCTATAAAATAATTTTGGCAGTTTGATTGATATGGAACTGAACAAGTAGACCAGTTCTGGCAGAACTGTCATTTTAATTATATTAACTCAGATTAACCATGAGCAATTAGTTATTTTTTCCAGTGGTTTAAATCTGACTTTATTTGTGTAACAAGTATTTTGTAATTGTGTTCATATGGTTTCTTAGGTTTGTCTTTGTAGAAAGATACCCAAATATTTCAGTTTGCCTATAGTTATTTTAAATGGAATTTCTCTTTCATCAGTAATATAGAGAAATGTTGATGATTTTTATCCTGAAACTTTAATAAAGCTATTAATTTTTTTCCAGTTGACTTTTGGATGATTTTTCTAGGATTATCTAAATATATCATCATGTCATCATGTTTTTAATGGGAATGAGTGCTATATTTTGTCAAAGCTTTTTCTACATCTCTTGAGATTGTCATATGATTTCTGTTGGTATTATTATTGATATGGTCAATTATGGTAATAGTTTTCCTGTTATTGAACCAGCCTTGCATTCCTGATATAAATCCCACTTGTTCATAGGGCATTATCCTGCTGATAAATTGCTGCAATCTCCTTACTAATATTTTATTTTAAATTTTGCATCAATATTCATTAGAGAAATTGATCTGTTATTTTCTTTCTCTGTTTTGGCTCTTCCTGGTTTAGGTATCAGTACCATATTTGTGTCATAGCAGAAATTTGGCAGGATTCCTTCTTTACTTACTTTTTCAAATAGCTTACATAGTATTGGAATTAATTGTTCTTTAAATTTTTGGTAGAATTCACTTGTGAATCCATCTGGCCCTATAATTTTTTTTTTTTCTTAAGGATTTTATTAATGGCTTTTTCAATTTCTTTTTTTCTAAAATGGGACAATTTAAGTAATTTATTTCCTTTTCTGTTGATCTGGGCAATTTGTATTTTTGTAAATACTCATTCAGTTCAGTTAGATTGTTGGATTTGCTGCTATCCAATCGCACAAATATAGCTTGTAATTATTGTTCTAATTTCTTTTTCATTGGTGATAAGCTCACCCTAAAAGGATAATTGCAAATCCAAACTCTTCCCAAACCCCAGAAAAATAATTTACATTTCATGGACCTCAGTCCTCTTTTCTATAAGATGAACTTATAGCATTTGAGGATCAACGGCTTTCAGCCAAAATGACCTATGAAACTATTTGAATGGATGTCGGCTGCTTCTTTATACACAGTGGGTAATGAAGAGACTTTAATCCAAATTATATGACTACCAAACTGATTTAGAGCAAACTGGATTCCTAGTCCCATAAGGAGCTGCATGACTGATTGTGAGGGTCACAAAATTATGATTTATTATCAGCAAATGTTTGATTTGTATACCTATTTTGTGTACCTAAATATCTAGGGTTGGATAAAAATTTCTCTGGCAAAAGGGGTCATTATTAGAAAAAAGTTTAAGTAGTTATCGTTTAGTGTATGATGGCTTTCATCCACTCTCTCCATTGTGTTTTCCTAATTCCAAATGCCTCTCCTAGATCTCTAGGACGTTCACGTGGGCATATTTCCCCTATTGCTTGCCATCATTTGTTCTCTCTATAAATATATACAACATAACTTTCCTACCAGAGTGCAACTCTTTGAGGGCAAAAGTCTATATCTCTTATTTCCTTGTGCCTAGAACAATGCTGCAGAGCCTAGAAGTTACTTTTAAAAATACTTGACTGTCTGTTTCCACAGCTTAGTCATCTCCCCTGCCTCTCCATTTACCATTTTACTAGGTTTAAGAATTATTTGGCATTACTTATGGTAAAAGGAAATTTAAGATCCTTAATGAAAAGGTACTCAAAAATCTTTTTAAAATATGAAACAAAACAAAAAAAGTTGCCCTGTTATAGACCTATATTACAGAGGCAATAAATAGCTAACTTTAAAAATCCATTTCTATCCTCTGAGGAAAGAGTAAATGGCAACCACAATACAAACAAAAGCAACAATATTATTGACAAGCAACTAAAAATACAAAATGAAGTGCCAAACATAACTCATGAGACTCTCCTGCTAATAGTGAAGGCTCTGGAGAAGCCAACAGAATGATAAAACAATAAAGCACTGAAGTTGCTCAGAAATCCATATCCTCCAAATGATAAAAGGCTGGAAGATGTAAGGGGAATAAGAGTGGTTTGTTAGGTAGAGGGCTGATTTGTTAGCTAGAACTCAAATCTAGCCTCAGTCACTTACTAGTTGTGCAGGGGTTCTCAAACTACGGCAGGTCTAATATATATATTAACTATAACTACCCAATTTTGTTGCAGAGTTTCTGGGATATTGTTATATCTACCAGGAAGAGTCTGCCTGTTGATGTTCTGCTGCATTCAAATGCCCAAGGACCTAATGTCCTGAATACCATGATAATACACAGTGGCCAAGTATCTACACTGATGCTCTGCAGTGTCTTGTCCTGCTCTGTAGTTTGGACAATCCTAGTATATTTATGCGGCTCACCAGGTTATGGCAAATGGGCTGAGGGGCGGAGACAGAGTGTGAGCTTTTGTTTTTACTATAGTCCGGCCCTCCCACAGTCTGAGGGACAGTGAACTGGCCCCCTATTTTAAAAGTTTGAGGACTACTGTGTATGACCCTCATCAGCAAGTAACAACCTCTGTTTATCTTCATATAGCACAGAAGGAAATTAAAAGCAACTCTAGGATCTTTGCCAAGAAAACCCCATAGAGCGAATCCATAGGGTCACAAAGACTTGGACACAACCAAATGACCGAACAACAAACAACAATAAATGTAATTTTGTAGGTTGAGCTCCACTTTTGGCACTGTGACTGTATGAGAGAAATTATCTTCTTGTAATAAATAGAGTCCAGAAAGTGCCAGAAAAAGGCTTTCGGGTCTGGGCTAAAAGAGACCTAGGGGATTTGTATATGTACACATAGATGGTCAACACTTGGGAGTAACTGGAGCCAGTGCCATTCCAGGTTTCAGAGACTTAAGATTCCCAATGAACAAGAGACTTGCCTAGGAATAACTAGAAGATGCAGTGGATCGAGCACTGGAGTCAGGAGGACCTTAGTCAAATCTGGCCCAAGACACTTAACACTTATGAAATATGTGATCTTAGACAAGTCATCTAACCCCAACTGCTTCACAAAAATAGCAGTCTGATGACTGAAGTCTGATGACCACAGGTGAGCAACAAGAGACAAATGCTGACTTGAGGTACAGAATATATCTGGGAATGAGGATCCAACCTGAAAAGTATGCCAGTACAAACACACAAACACACACACACAGACACACAGTATCTGGGTCTGACTGTTTGTGATCTGAGTCTGTCTCTCTATTTCTCCCTTTCTTCCTAGATGCTTCTCTATCTTTCTCCCTCCTTCTTTCTCTCGTCTCCCCTTATCTCTCTCTCTCCCCCATCTCTCTATCTCCCCATCTCTTTCCCCCTTTTCCTCTCTCTCTCTCTCTCTCTCTCTCTCTCTCTCTCTCTCTCTCTCTCTCTCTCTCTCTCTCTCTCTCTCTCTCTCCCTCCCCTTCTTCCTTTTTTCTCCTTCCTTTCCCTCCACCCTCATTCTCTCTCTTCCTCCCCCCCAAGTCCCTCAACCTCCTTACCTGAATTTCTTAAAATAAGTATTACATCAGCTTGAATTATTTGTATTCTGTCTCTCTATCCCTTAAAATCTTAAAATGTTAACTGTCTATGGGAAAGGAGAATACCTTTCAACCCTAGAAATAACTTGCTTGCATCATATGGGCTAGCCTAATGATAAAGCCCAAGTGAAGTCATGAAAGAAGTACCATAATAATGGGCAGTTAAAACTCTGTCTTATTTATTAATGTTTTGATAGTGTCTCTTATAGATACATAGACAATCTTAAAGATATCTTCTATTGGACTTTTCTTCCATGTAATCCAAAAGTAATGTTAGCTTTACAATTTCTGAACATTTATGAGAAGCTCTCCAAGCAGGGTACCATTTTATGTAATGGGAATCCCAGGAACAGAGAAGATGGGCATTTGGATTAAGATCACACACCTACTCAGGACAATAACATAGGTCTCTCACCAAAGATCTAGTGATTTCTCCACTAAATAAGTGTTTCTCTATTTAATAAATACAGAAAAGAATAACTTGTACCACTAAATATTAGTCATAGCCTCTTAGCTATGCCAGGAGCAAAAAAATCCAATCACAGAAAAAAGAAGGAAATAAAATAGATTTCTGGCTAAAATTGGAATGAGCCATTAAAATTTCAAGTTAAATTTGATCACTGTGGGGTTTTTCCTGTTTGCTTCAGAACAGCCAATGTTATTTGGAACTGTATGTTTAAAAGACTGATAAACTCCTTGCTCTAAATATCTGCCAGTTACTCACCACTGATAGGCAGACTGGGAAATACAGGAGACAATATTTTTATCTTCTAAGAGATTATAGTCCTCATGACAATTCATTTATTTATAATCATAAAACAATCAGAATAACATCACTTGGCATGCTAGCAAGGAAGGGTGCTACAGTTGAAGTCGAGAAACACCTGGCCTTGAATCCTGCTTCTGCCACTTACAAACTATGTTAATAGAGATAGTCCCAGTGAATACTGTGACCCAGCAACATGTAAGGCCTGAACTGGTTAATCGCACTTTCCCAACAGTGTGCCAAGGGTTAATTTGCAAGAACGGTGAAGATGAAAAATCACCTTCCCGGTTATTATTAGCAGTCAAGTTGCCAGCCAGAACCAGATGCCTTTCGAGAGCCACTCAGTGTTTTTTCAAAGGACAGAACAGTTGTTTCAAATGTTAACAAGTTTCTGATGACATTCAGTGCTGTCTACTCCTCGAGATGGGGGGAAGCTCAAAAGGTTTGGATTGTTCATTGAAGCTCTTGCAAACTGATCTGAGCTGCTTTGGTCTGAAAGGCCCTACCTGCCAATCCTGAAAGGCTGGTCTCCAGAGGCTGCCTGTGCGGGTTCCAGTTTAGGACAGGTCAGAACAATGTGTCCAGAGAAGAAAGGCCTGGCTTGTCCTCGGCTGAATAGGAGCAGGGCTCCATCTCTGTGAAATTCAGCACTTGGCGCCAAGTTCTGGCCCAAATTTTCAGCCCTTGAAAGAGCCCAGAGTCTGTTGTTTGGAGAGCCAAGCCTCCCGTAGGGATGCATTCACTCTGGGCCAGGCACCCCGATTTCACCTTTCAGGTTGGCAGTGGTTCCAAAGGGCACATGTGAAAATCTCCCATCCCTCCCCTTTGTTTTCCAGGATCCCCCTGCCTGATGTATATTGCTGTTCATTTTTACTAGTGGACCTGACCCACACTGAGCTCCCTTCAAACTTTCTCAAGTAGAGCCCCAATGGAAATCCGGGCACTGGGACTGGATGGGGCGCTGCATAATAATTGGTAATAATCATCTCTGTAACTGCTAGCTTTTAAATCCCCTTTGAATTTGAGTCAGGGATAGAGGACTTGCTATGATACACTGAAACATACACAGTGGCAGGGTAAGAAGGACTGAGGGGACAAGAACTAGAAGTTTATTTTGAAGGAGTTGACTAGCAGATGTGACAAAGACAGGTCAGTGATAGGTTAGAGTCTGGAGGGACATTTAAGAGAAGACAATCTTGACTAACGGATTTTAAGCTCCTGAAAGGAGCAATGGGGCAGGCAGATGGCACAATGGAGAGAGTGCTGGGTCTGGAATCAGGAAGATTCATCCTCCCGAATTCAAATCCAGTCTCAGACTTACTAGCAATGTGACCCTAATTGCCTCAGTTTCCTCAACTGTAAAATGATCTAGAGAAAGAAATTCCAAATCATTGAAGTATCTTTGCCAAGAAAAACCCCCAAAGAGTGTCAAGAAGAGTGTGATACAACTGAAACAGCTCAACAACAAGGGAATGATGTGCAGCTTATTTCATTCTTGTTTCCCTGGCACCCGCCAGAGTGCCTTGGAGATTGTAAATGCTTAGCAAGTGTTTACTCAATTGCAATTGAAATTGGGTTCAAATCTCCAGGGTTAAAGCAGGCAGAGTCCAGATTACAAGCAGATAATAAGAAAGAAACATTAGTTGTGATCAGCAGATGCTGAGGAATACTGACCCCAAGGCAGAAGGATATCTCACATTCCTTACTTTTTTATAGTGCTTGTAGGATCTTAAATCCCAGTTGGGAGGCATTTTCTAAATTGTCTAGTCCAATCCCCTAACTTTACAGAAATAAAAATCTAAGGCCTTGAGATCTTCAGGGACTTGCTCAAAAACACATGGATAGTAAACATGGGAGTTAGGATTTCAATCCAGGCCCTCTGAAACTCATATTTTCCCCTTCTACCATAATGGTCACTGCAATAATTCATCAGCTATTGGGGCACCAGGCTTCCCAGATGTTCCTACATGCCCTGCAGACTATTTATCCTTTCTATGCTTTTTGACAAATTGTAGCAGGAAAACTATGGAGAAGTAGGGAAAAAAAAAAAAAAAAAAACCATCATGAGGAAATCTCTTAACCATTAGCTTCATCTTTAAAACAAGAAATTATGCTAGTAATACGTACCTCCATTACCGGGATATAATGAAAAATCAAATGAGATAATTTAGTGTTTTACAAATCTTGAAGCATCACATACTATCATTTATAATAAGATGGTAATGATGGTTAAAACACAATTGCAGTACAGGGAGCTTACAATCTCATGGGAGAATACTATATTCAATCTCCAATATTTACTAGCTCTGTGAACATAAGTAAAACATTCTTTGTAAGCCTCAGTTTTCTCATATGTAAAGTAAAACATGGATAACAATGCTCATAATAACTTAATCACAGAATGGGTGTGGATCAGTCATACTGTGATCTGTTGAAGGCCTTAGCTCAAAAAGGCCAAGGTCTCCCATTGTATCAAGGGCCATCACCAGTCATCCTGATTTATATCTAGTCACTGCACCCAGATGAGTCTGGAGGGAAAAGTGAGACGAGTGACCTTACACAGCCCTCCCTCACTCAAATCCAATTTTCTTGCATGTCATAACATCTCTTCCTGATGTCGTGGTTCTCTTTGAGAGCAAAGGACAATCAATAACAACAATTACCACCACCAACACCCTAAACATATTCGGGTAACAAATGAGTTGTACATAAATCCTTTTATAAATCTTAAAGCACAACAGACATATCAGCTCTCAGTTTTAAAAGCATGATTCACTCAATGAGCAATAGACAGGGAGTAAGAGTAAATAGTTTTTAACCCATTTACCTTCCTCTTAGAAAAAGTGTTTTCCTCTATAGCTTTTCATGACATTGCTATTTTTTTTTTTTTTTTTTTACTTCCTTCCTAAGTCCTCTTTGAGGAAGTATATCTATCCTACTCAGGCTTCTGTGCTGAGTATTATCCCTAACCATGAACACTTCCCCAGGGCTTTTCCTGGATTCTCCTCCCCAAACCTCTCTGTATTCTCCCTAGGCTATTTCATCTGCTCTGATGGGAGCTGGTGAAAAAGCATTCCTAGAGAGATCTATTTATCCAGCCCTAACTTTGTTTCTGAGCTCCAGCCCTACATTAGCAACTGCAAATTTGCTATCTCCATTTGGCTCTTCCCCCAGGCACATCAAACTCAACATGTCCAAAATAGAGCTCATTCTTTTTCTCTCAAATTGCACTGCTCTTCCAAATTTCATAGTGTCTATCAAGGGCACAATCATCCTTTTCAAAACACAGGTATCTAACCTCTGAGTCATCCTCCCATTTTGACTCTTCTTTCAATGTACATGTACATATCCAATCAATGGCTGAATCTTATCTATTTGTCCATTTCAATTCACTTTATTCTCTCTACTAAAATAGACCCCACCCTAGTCTAAACCATGGTCATCTCTTTCCTGGACTGTTATAACAGCTTCTTAATTGGAGGCCCAGCTTCCAGTCTTCTTTTTTTTTTCTAATTCATCTTTCACAGGGCTGCTGAAATAATTTTCATAAGTCACAAGTCTGATCATGCTACTGCTTTCTTGAAAATCTTCACTGGTTCATTTTTGCCTCTTGAAAAAAAATACAAACTCCTCAGCCTGACATTTAAAGCCCATCACAGTTTGACTACATCCTACATTTCTAGGCATATTTCACAGTTTTGGTCCAATTATACAACTTATGATTCTACTTCATATCCTGCCTCTGCACTTTCACTCAGCTTATGTTCCACATCTGGAAAACTTTCTCTTCTCTATATCATCTCTTAAAATTCCCATGTGCTTCCAAGGCTTAGTACATGTATCACCTCCTGGAGGAAACACTTCCTGATCCCCTAGTTGTTTATCCTCTCTCCCCAATCCAACAGTCATGCATGAAAATGTTTGCCCATTTTATTCTTTTAATAGAGTATAAACTTCTTGAGGACTTGCACCATTTTTCACTTTGTCTTTGTGTTACAATCTCTAGGACACTTTTTAGATATATAGAATGAAGGAAGAATAGAAATGGAAGTATGAATCGATTAGATATCTGTGTCTAAAAAAATGATGCCGCCCTTGACAATTACTGGGAACTTTGGAAGAGGAATGGGATTTGGGAGAAAGAGGAGGAGTTCTTCTACTTTGTGTATGTTGAGTTTGATAGAACTTGAAAAAGATCCAAATGGAGATATCTTTGCACATCCAGTGCAGAAAGTAGGCACTAAATAAGTGTAAAAGAATGTAAAAGATAATCCTAAAGAGATACATGACTGGACATTTGGGGTCTAATGGGATGAAGGTGAAAGATAGATTACAAGATCTCAGATTTGGAGTTGGGAGGGATTTTGGAAGTCAATGAGTCCAAACTCCTTATTTTGGAGGGGAAGAAATGGAAACCCACGGAGAATACAGCTATCCACAATCCTACAGCTAATATTCAAACCTCAGCCTGACTGTCAGTTGAATACTCTATCATCACAGTATTCTACATTGAATCAAATGGACTCTCCTATCACCTATATAATGTCAGCAAGTCTAGAGAAAGTCTCCTAAAATGTTAGCTTGTGGAAGTTGGATGGGAAATCATGGTAAAGGGTCACACAAGATAAGAAGACTTGGATGTGCTCAGTGACATCAGATAGCCATAGGTCTGTCCTTTGATCTTTGACATTGAAGTAACAATCCCTGCCCTCAAGGCAGGGAGTCTAGTGGCCTGGAAGGAGTCTCAAATAGACAACACACCTAGGACTATGAGCAAATCACTTCATCTCAAGAACCACTGGTTTTTCTTGATGAACTAGAATCCTTTGACTGAATGAACTACAATCCTTTCTGAGTTCATATCTTATCACCTGAAGATTGATTTTTTGGAGGGTATACAGAATGGTTTCCAATGCTATTATCTCTATTAGGAATGGAAACTCCTAAAGAATAGAAAATGGTGAGGTAGGCATTTAGCTGAAATGCAGTCTGAATTAAGGGAAATACCATGAAATAATGCTAGAAAAGTCATTTGGAGCCAGATTATAGAGGGCCTTAAATGCCAGGGTGGAGAGGTGGCATTTTGTCCTCCAGGAAATGAAGGAAAACAAGTGAGATAAAAGACTTTTTTACAGGAGAATGTTCATGTTGAGTCTGTTACTAGGAAGATTTTTTTCTGGCTGCTATATGAAAGAGAAAAAAGAAAGAGAACCGGGGACACTAGTTAAGAGAGCATTTATTAATTAAATAACAGGCAATAAGGTATTGAAGCAGGGTTGTGATAGTATGAATTGAGAAGATGGGAAGAGATATGAAAGTATTGTAGAATCAACAGGGCTTAGTAGCTGATTGGTTAAATGAAGTAAGGAAGAGGGGGAAAATCAGTAACGTTTAATGATCTTGAGCAAGCATAGGGATATTGATGAAACCAGCTCTAGGAACCCTTTTCTGTCCTCCTCTAACTTCTAACGTCAGGACTCCGTTCAGAAGAGTCGCACACATGTACACTTGTACACACATGGGAATCCTTCCTCATGATGTGACTGTACTTTCCCCTCCCCCAGTCCCCAGTTCTATCACCACATCTGGTACTTCCATAGCTAGCACTCTGCTTTGTAACTGTCTAGTGCACTTCTGTTGGATTTTGTATTCTGTGTTTGTAGTTTTCCTGTTACTAGATGACTCTGAGATCCTGAGTCTAAGTGACAAGGAAATAATTGAAACATCAATAGAAAAAAAGAAAAGTTGTAATCTTCTCTAATCTCACTCTCTCACCTCCACCAAGTGAGGAGAAACTGCCTTCTCCTCCTTTTCTTCTTCCTCAACTGTGGCTTTTAGGTCCCTCTCTCTTTCAAGATGGTTGTAAATTAGTCCCCTATGAGACACCCACTCTATGGATAAGCACCTGAATGTCCCCTACTTAGGTCTTACCATTTGTCTGCCTACTGACCCTTAAGACCTACAATGCTTTCCATCTGCCTTGCATTGGAATCCTCTGATATACACTGTCTCCCCTAGTTACAAAGTGAGCTCCTTGAGAATCAGGGATGTCATTCATATCTTCAGTACCTCTCATGGAGCTTAACACAGAAAAAAACACTTAAATGTGTTGGGGATAAACACTTAAATGTCTTGGGAGTAGAAGAAAGAAATGTGTTGGTTTTTTTTGTTTTTTTTGTTTTTTTTTTTTTAATTTCTCATTTATTCATTTCCTAAAGGTGGATAGATTCTCTCTGGGGAGTACCAAGTTTCAGGTTCCAATAAGAGATGTCCAGCTGTCAGATGATAATGCTGCACTGAAACTCAAGGGACAGACTAGCACTAGTTACATAAATTCTGAAATCATCTCCTTGGAGGTGATAACTGAAGGCACAAAAATAGATGAAATCACTAAAGGGAAGAGTTATTTTACCACCACCTTCTTCCTTCCTCCAGCAATGGAAGCAATAAACAACCACTACCACCAAAAGAGAGAGGGGGGGGGATTTAAGACATTTGGCTAAACTCTCATAGGATAGAATATCTTTTTCTAAACACAAATTCCTCAGAAGGCAGAGCTCAGGAAGTTGGCGTGGTACTTTGAAAATTCAGAGCACATAATGAAGAATAATCCACTAAAAATAATGCTACTTTGGGTCCCTTCAGTGTACTCAGAAATCCTCCTAATCACTTCATGCCAAGGCCATCTCAAAGGAAGCTTCCTTTCCTAGGAGTCCCTGCCTGGGCACTGCCATCAGAATCAAACCTTGATGGCATCTGCTATTTTCTGTGGCACTCCTGTCACAATAAGCCACTTGGTCACTTAGCTCAATGGAGGAATCACTGAACCTTGAAATTATTTAAACATACTCAGAAGGCAAATGTGGCTTTGTCATTTAACTTCTCCCTCCTAGCCTAACATTAAATTTCTCCATGCTCTCCAGGGAAAATGTTTTCACATGCATACTCAGGCACATGCTAGATAGAACTAGAAGCAAGATGGGAGTTTGACACAAAGGAAAACAGGCAGAAGAATCCAGTCAAGCGAAAATCCTTTCGTTATCCTTCAGTTAAGGAAGACTCCAAGATCTTAGACAGTGATGTCTCAAGTAGTAGTGCCTCAGCCACTATGTGATATTTAGACAAGGTTAAGACAAAGGCTAGAATACAGGTAAAATCAGTCAGAACATTCAGTTGCAATGAGAATGAAAGGCTCGATGTGAATTTAGGCGAAAGCTGCCTCAATAAGTGAATATAGTTGTGATATCAAAAGCCACTGTAATATTGTGCTTTTAATCAAAGAGGAGAGAGGCTTTGTTATTTCCAAAGAATGAATTCATATCCAGTTTAATAACTCAAAGTATCAGTGTCTGACACCATTAAAAGATAGAGTTCAAATAAGCCACGTTAAAAAAAAAAATTACATTCATTGGTCGTACAAAAGAGAAAATAGGATCAAATTGTTATGAAGTACGATGACATTATTTAAATGTCTTTGTTAATCAGGGTCCTGACATAAGAGATGATGCCTGGTGAATCTGCTCTCCAGGTTCAGCTCAGCATGGGTCAAGACTGTTTAATATTCCCAACTTGCTGGGTTCTCACTGAACTCTGCCACCCTATGTGATCTCACATCCTGCTTTTTCTCTCCTTAGTCTCTGAATTCAAGATGCATTGGTATTTTCAATTTTCTTTGCTGCTAAAGGGCAAAGAAGCTGCAGTATAAATGCCCAACTTACTTTCAAGCCTTGTTTATAATGATTTATACATTACACAGCTGTTACACCTGCAGAAGCTTCCGCCTGAACACTCAGGAAGCTTTTTAATTTAAGAGGTTCAGAAATGTTTACACCTCACTGTGGTATTTTAAAGACTGCTTAATCAGGAGGGAGACAGAGACAGTAGGAAGAAGGAAAAAAAAAATATTACCGCCATAGCCTGCTTTGTGGATAGAATACACCAGACTCTCACAATGCTGTGGTAGTTCCTTTAATTAACATGCTACACTTAAAACATATGTAATTATCTGAAAGGAGGTAAAAGAAATCCGTTCAGAAACCCAAGCTTGTTAAAACTGAGGACTGCGAGAATATCCTTTACAGAGTCAAATTTTAATCAAGTCAGCAAGTGTGATGCACCTACAATTGTGTCATATGTTGGGAGGATAATAACCTGGATAAGGACTGGATTTGAGGTTTCCTTAGTGTAGGTTATTCCAAAGGAAGGAAATGTTCTTTACTAAAGTAGGTCTAAATCTTTCCTGTAACTCACAGAATATCAGAGAATTGCCTGGGCCAGTTAGAGGTAAAATGACTTGTGCAGGGTGTCCAATTAAGTATATGTCAGAGATAGGACTTAAAACACTGGGATTTCAGACTTTCAGGCTGCATTTTATTTACTACTCAACATCCTCTTCAATAATAATAATAATAATAAATGGTATTAACATAGTACTTATAATTTGCATGAATATTTACCCTATCTGTAAATTCTTTAGTACCTACAACTAATATAAATGTTCCTCTTTTAATAAGTAAATAAATGGATGAATAAATGCATATTAAACTTCTCTTTCCATGGGTTGTTATGACAAATGACTTGCCAGGCAACCTGCACATACAAGGCACATAGTAGGCATTTAATAAATGCTTATTTGCTTCCTTTTTTCTTTCAGGAGATGTTCAAAAGACAAAAGCAGCTTTGCTAAACTCCAGCAGCTAAAATTAGTCAAATTCCATTTTTTTGTCTTACCTCTCAGTCAAAACTGTAGAATTTTTTTTCATTTTGTCCATTTTGTAAATAATTTTAGATTTACTACTGTGTCCCCTAACCCAACATTACCCCAAAACTAATACCATTGACTCTTCCTGATCTGTCGTTTAAATATATAGTCAAAGGATATGTAAAACATAGATCACTGACCCAGGGGATTGCATTTCAAGACATTTCTGCTCCAGTCCATTGTATGAGGCCTTATTGGAGTGCTCTTCAGGGCATGTGGATTCTTAACACAATAGAGCATGACAGCTTCTCTGAAGCAATTACAGTCTATCATACCAAGGGCTAATTAGAGATTTCTTAGTGGATCAATGACACAATATAGACCATAAGAGTGTCAATGATGCAGCTGCAAATACACATGCTGAGCTTGACTGCTAAATATCCCTATGACATTGTTATTGAAAGGAGTTGCTCAGCCTGCAAATTGCCACTTTTCTAAAGCAAACACTATATATCTGAGTCTTTGTTACCCCTGTAAGAATCGAGTGGCTGCCATCCCACATTTAACAGCTGGCTTGGCTAACCCTGGACAGCGGTCAGGGCTAGCATGTGAAATCCTAGCTAAACACTCCCTTTCTCCAAATCCTCTGTGTCCCAGATCAGCTTATTCCTAGTGTGTGACAAGGAAATGACTAAGGTGGGACAGTAAGGTGGCGCAATGGAGATAGCTCTGGTCCTGGAATCAGAAAGGCTCATCTTCCTGAGTTCAAATCAGACCTCAGACATTTACTACCTGTGTGAAGCCGGGCAAGTCACTAGCCTCTATTTGTCTCAGTTTCCTTACTTGTGAAATGATGTGGAGAAGGAAATATCAAACCACTCTACTGTCAATGACAAGAAAACTCCAAACAGAGCCACATGACTAAATAACAACAAAATAAGCTTTACCAAGAAAGCTGGATATTACTGATGAATAAATAGCAAAAATTTCTAAGGTATCAAAGAAATGTGTGAGTTCTATTCCTACTGGATTCCTATCACTAAGTTCTTTTCAACAATGTCATACCTGACAATATCATGTTTCAGAAAGTTACCCACTGGAGCTACCTGAATTTTTCATGTTGTAATTTAAACGTTCTTTATCCCATTGTTGCAGAAGGCAAGAAAACAGTGACCATCCTCCTTATTAACTTTAAATTTATTATTAGTTTTCCTTCACTCTAATGGTGAAATTATCCCAATTTCTTACTCATCAATGTCACTTTCCACTCCACTTTATTTTCATCCATTTGATTAGGAAAAAAAAAAAAAAAAGAAAGAAAGGGTAGTTGAACTTCCTTATAATAGTGAGAACAAGGAGAAAGGAAAGAGATCAAAGATTAAGTGTCTGCTTTGAACTGCCAGTCACTGTGCTAAGTGCTTTACAAGGGCTTCATTTGATGATCACAAAACTCCTAGGAAGCATATTATTAGTCCCACAACATAATTGAGGAAACTGAGGCAGATGGAGCTTAAGTAACTTGCCCAAGGCTACACAGTAAGTGCATGAGGAAGTCTATTCATTAACCTCCCTAGCTGCCTTTCCAGACTGCAAAGTATATGCATCTTCTGCTTCAGACTGGCCCCAGAGCTAGGAGATATGGGTTGAATCCTGTCTCTGATTTATATTGGCTGTTCACTCCTGAGTAACTCACATCTTCTAAGAGGTCCTGGCAACCGAAACTACATGCTGCCTGCGAGGTATCAGCTTGCACTGGTAAAGGGGAAATCATAGAAAATTGGAAGTATATCTATACAATCACAGTGCCACTCCTTATTTTTGAAATAGAAATTATGTGGATCTTCAATCACATTGAAAGATCGTGGATCTTTCAAACAGGGAGCAAAAATGCTGTTATTCCTGATCCAAAATTTCATTCAACATAATGATAGCATAATGTAAATGTAAAGGAATGTAAAATGTAAAGGGAAGAACTTTTCACAAGCCTTTCAAGAGATGTAAACCAAAATATTGTTGATTTGGTTGTTAACTAGTTTCACTCCTGTCTGATTCTTAATGACCCCATTTAGTGTTTTCTTGGCGAAGCTACTATAATGGGTTGCCATTTTCTTCTCCAGCTTGGTTTTCTTGTTCAGTCATTTCAGTGCGACTGTCTGTGACCTTGTTTGGGATTTTGTTGGCAACGATTCTAGAGTTGTTTGCCATTTTTCTGTAGCTCATTTCATAGATGATGAAACTTAGGTAAATAGGGTCAAGTGACTCACTTAGAAGTTCCTAGTTCAAATCAGACTCACAAGTGTCTGAGGCCAGATTTGAACTCAAGAAGATGAGTCTTGTTGACTCTTTCCAGTATTCTCTCCACTGTGCTATCTAGCTGCCTTAAAGCATTATCATTCCTCTATTATAGAGGAGAATTTCTTAAACTTCTCCCACTGACCTGAGAAATTTTTACATGATCCCCAATTATATAGGAATATAAAGTAGGTTTATAAATCAAACATTTACTGATAATAAATCACAATTTCATGACCCCACAACCAGTTATGAGACCCCATATGGGGTTGCCACTCACAGTTTAAAAAGCTTTGTTATAAAAGATGAAGATGAGACTTGAAGAGCTTAAGGACTTGTCAAGATAACAAAGCTTATCTTTGGTGGAGCCAGGATTCAAAACAAGGTCTTCTAACAGCCCATTTATTGCATTATTTATCTTCTTTGACAACCACTTTGTTGAATATTCCAGGCCTTCTGCAATTGGTCCTACTGTCCTTATCCAACCTTCCTTTCATTATTTCACAGAACACTCCTCCTCCTTCCCTATTCCAGAGTTAATGCACCTCATTACCACCTTGTTTCTTAACTGGATTCCACCCTCTGTACAAAATGTCCTCCTCTTTTACTAGTCAAACCATACTATGTGTTCAAATTTTGATTCTAGCTGTAGCTTTCTGAGAAAACTGTCATTGACTTTGCCTCATTCAGCTCCCTGACTTCAAAACTCCTGCTGCACTTGAGACTCTACCACACAATTTAGCATTTAATAACACACTCTCCTATATTATTTGCTTGTTATTTTATGTGTAAGCCTTGTTTTATACATAAAATAACCAACCAAACTCTTGGATCCTGAAATCACATCTTAAAATGTTCTTCCCCCAAACACAAAGCACAGTGTAAATACTTACTCTTCTTGTTTTGAAAGTTTGACAATCTTGACAAAGTACAATTAAGTATGACAATTTTTTTAGTTGTTGTGTTTAACAAACATATCTTTATTACTAACTACTGGTTTGTATCTAGAGGAAAATAAACTGGGATTTAACTTCACTATATACTAATTCTTTTATCCCTTTAGTATTTTATAGAGTGAAAGATAAAACAACAACAACAACAAAACTTTATTTTTGCACCTACTGAATCTACAGAATCCTTAAAATAAAGGATTAATAAAATGTACAAGAGCCTAAAAAGCTCATGTACTAAATGTCAGCTTACTGAATTTTAACAGGAATGGAGATGGGATAGCTAATATTAAACAGCAGTGGTTACTCTAAAATAAAATGAATAGGGAAGAAAAATATTCCCTTATGATGTCTGAAATCAGGCTATTTCTAGAGGGTCCCTCATTTTTACGTCTTATGCCAATAGGAAATTTTTAGGATCCTCATTGCTTGACTCTATTTGGGTAGAGGCAAGGGATCCAATTCACCTGAAATAGGAAGAATGGTGATAGCCACTTGCCCCATGTGCATCAAGGCAGACCCAACTACTGACAGACTATTAAGTGCTTCAGAAACAAGAGAATGGATTATTTCATTCCTATCCTCTGGAATCTTACTACCATGCTGAATTCAAAGCCTGTGCTTTTGGACTACTTTATAAGCATAGAGCCACATTTCAAATCTTTATTTTAAAAAATTTTTATTGCATTCAAATTACATTTTAAAGTGTGCAGAGAAAAAAAAAAAGACAAAGTCCCTTTAAGAAAGAACATTAAAAACAGGTGCAGATGATGGAATACCAACCTGCAGAGCCAGACAAAGAAACTTCAGTCATTATGGAGATAGGGGATTAATTAAGCAGGACTTGGGAAACAGCATTTGGTATGGAGCCAGAGAAGTACAATCTTGGCTCATTCACCTATAACCTCTGTGAATTTGTAAAATTCACATGTGAATGGTCTGTGAACCTCAATTTCCCCATCTGTAAAATGAGGAAATTGAATTAAATGAAAATTAATGTCTTTCAGGGCAGCTGGGTGGTGAAGTGGATAGAGCACTGGACCTGGAGTCAGAAAGACCAGAGTTCAAATCTGCCCTCAGACACTTAATTAGCTGAGTGATCCTGGGCATAGCATTCAACCTCTCTGCCTCAATTTTCTCATCTGTAAAATGAGCTGAAGAAGAAAATGGTAAAACAGTATATTTGCCAAGAAAATTCTCAATGGGGTCACTAAATGCCAGACATATTTGAAATGACTGAATAACAAGGTCCTTTACAACTATAAGTTCTTTATAATTTCCATAATATAATACTATAAATTCTATATAAGTCTAAGTGAATTGGTCATTTAATGTTGTGATAATCAGACTAAAATTGTCATGAGAATCCTATACCTAGAGTTAGAAGAAAACTCTAAGACCAACTAGTCCAGCCCCTCCATTTTAAAGACAGGGAATTTCAGACCCGGGAAGGATACATGGCAAGGATATTTGGCAAGGAAGCAATAGAGAAGGCCCTGGACTACACAGTTTTAAAAAGGTTCCTCTCAAATCTATTAAGTACTAGCAAGTATCTCGGCTTCACATTATAAAAAGAAGTTGCTATAGTTTTACTATAACTTTCAGTTTTGTCCTATGAAAAAAGTATAAAATCTAGTTTTGCTTTAAGAATGGCACAGTCCTATGAGATTTTAGAAAGTCCAATTTGCTCTTTACACTTAAACAAACTTAGAACATTTCCTATAGTCATAAGGCTGATTCGGTCTACATTTTCAACTGATTCAAAGCAAGAAACCTTATTTCGTTTAAAATTGTTAGAAGTGACCTTACTTGTCCCTGATATTGATTAAATTTCATGAGATTGGAGATTCTAGTAACTTTCCTTTATATCTGCTGGATGGGAGGAAATGCTGATTCACTTTTAGAAATGAAATTTACACTGGGTTAACTTTTAAGTAGTTTTGGAAAGTGAAAATTTTTACAATAAAAATTTTAATGTGTTCTCATAATTTAAAATGTTATCTTATGAATGAAGAATTAGAACAATCAGGGCCTTTACTGTGTTTTGGTAAGACTCTCAATCATAGAAAGAGTCCCAGGAGATTAAAGGTTGATTAGAGATAAAAAGTGAAAAAGAAAAAGAAAGGGGGTGAGTGACAGCAGACAATGGAGAAGAGAAAGTAAAATGTAAAGAGGAAAAATTTAAAGTTAAAATTGTATGAAATGAATTATAATGTGGCATAATGGAAGAGATTTAGCATATCACAAGATCTGGGTCCTAGTCTTTGGGCAGCCACTTGTGTGATCTTGAGCAATCAATAATGCTCTCTGAACTCATTTTCTTATTGTAATAAATGATTAATATTTTTGGCTGTATCCTTGTTGTGAAGTTCAAACAATATACATGTGTAAGAACCTTTTGCTGAACAAGAAAGAACTAATACCATCATTATGGTAACTAATTCCATCATCATGTTTGTTGAATGCCTGAATCAATCTCCCTCTTTGAGCTTACAGAGCATTTTCTTTCCTATGTCTCTAAAGCACTCATCATCGGGTTTGCATATTATGATTACTGATGGTAGAGGGACTGAAGATAATCCAGCTTCTAATTTCTAACTGAAGGGAAATGAGACAAGAGGTCAAAAACTCTAATCTTCATCAACCATCCCAGAACTTGTGAGAAATATGATGAGGAAATTAAGAGCAGTTTCCTAATCTGATTCACTAAACATGTTCCATTTGAGGAAACAGACCCCTCGGGATAATTTCTCTAGCCAAGAGGTTGAATAACTACAAAACTGAATATCTCCATACAGTTCAGAAGAGAAGTGGAATGAAAAAGTCAGAAGAGACAATAGAAGAGAGATGAGCTCAAAGGATATTAGTTTAAACATCTGCTGTATTCTTTGGAAAGATCCCTTGAAGGGGAAGATCTTCATAGTCACTAGTTGAGAGTTGATTGTAAAAAGGTAAAGCCCTCCCCTCCTGGAGAAAGGCTTACTAATCACAGCCTTCTCCACGTATGATGGTCAGAGTAACTAATGACATGCAACAGTTCTTCAATGGAAGAACAGAGTTGAAGGCCAACAGTAAACTGAAATAACTCACTGAAAAGAATGCAGAGAAGTTTACTAACCCTGAAGAATGCTTAGTAAAACAAGAATGCAATGCCCAGGCCAAAGAAGCAGAAACATGACAGCTAGCAGACAAAGCCTAGCAAAGAGCAGTGATAATGTCAGGAGAAGAGAATAGTAGCTCAATTTCTTTTTATCTATTCACTATCACTTGCCTACACTGCAACTAGTTAATAATATTGTATAAGAGGAAACATCCTAGATTACAGAAATCCTGCATTTTAGAATGGAGAGGTACTTTGAGAAACTATCAAATAAAATTCATAACTGAAAGTCTACTAAGTATAAAATATAATTAATGAGCACAACCTAGCCCTTATTTAATGAACTCAAATGAGAAAGAATTTATTATTTTGGGGGGCATCTCATTAGTCTGGTGAACCTCTAATTATTAAGAAGCTTTTCCCTGATAATAAGCCTTTATTTTCATCTCTCCAAATTCCTTCCACAACAGTTAGTATTACCACTTGTGGCCCTGGAAAACAATCTGGATCCCTCTTCCACATGACAGCTCTTCAGATATTTAAAGATAGCTTTTACATCACCCCTAATCCTTTTTAAGAAGAGATGCTACACTTTGGCCCAGGGCAAATAGAAAGGAGCAAATAAGACTTAACAGGGCGAAACAGAAAATTCAGATTCAAAAAAAGACTAATCACATAGTGGGCATTCCATAAATTCTTTCTAAGTTTGAATTGCAGACAGAAATCCTGGGATTTATTCCAAAACAGTGAAGAGGCCAGAAACCCTGAGAGTCTTCTCATTCTAGATTTTTTTTTTTTTTTTTTTTTTACTAGATAAAAGAGGCCATTTCTGCCTCATTTCCTACCTAGCCTTAATCACTGATTGGGCATGAGATCTGGGAAAGACCTTAGCTTAAACAAGGTCTCCCACCACATCTGGGGCCATCTCCAGTCATCCTGATCTACATATGGCACTGGACCCATATATAGCTCTGGGGTCTATATATGGCTCTGGAGGGGAAAGTGAGGCAGGTGACCTTGAACAGTCCTCCTTCACTTTAATCCAATTAATCTACATGTCCTGGAATCACCTCCCGGATTGTCAGGGTCTTCTTCGAGAACGAAGGACAAACAACCTCTATGAGTAGGACTTGCTCACTGACAATCCAGCTAGAATTGACGAGTTGAGCAACACAGCCATTTTTCTTTACTTTCTTCCTTCCCGTCCCTTGCTTCTGTCCACATAGAATATCATACCTTTACCTGCAGATGCTCTGCCCAAAGGAATATAAATTCTTATCCTTGATCAAGATCTCGTCCAAGCTACCTTGGAGTTTAAGAACCCAAGATAGGACAAATAGCAACAGCTTGAACCACAGACAGAAATCCTGGGATTTATTTCAAGCTGAAGATACATAAGACATCCCAACAATCTGACCTGCCCTAAAACGTTTGATAGCCTGCTGTTATGTGTTCTTTGTTTTTGAAAAGGACCATCATATCAGTCAAGGAGATGATGTCATGTCATGTAAGTGAATTGGATTTAAGTGAGAGAGGGCTATGTGAGGTGACTGGATTCACTTGCTCCTTCTGAGTCATCTGGATCTAATGGCAAGATATAGATCAGGATGATTGAAGTTGGCCCTGAATGCAATGGGACACCTTTGGCAGCCTATAAAGGAGGGAATGCTCTTTATCCAAAGCTCCATAGTACACAGTGAGAATATTCTAATTAACACACCAATCCTAATCCTAATCTGTGTGACAAGCAGAGCTGAAATTTAGAAGGATGATCTTAAGTACCTGCCTTCATCAGCAGACTTCACAATTATTCTGCCTTCTCCATAGTTGCTTAGTATACCCCCATATTATGTATGGTCCTAGATGACTAACCTCTCCACTGCCAAAGAACAAATTCCTTTCTTCAACCTCACTGTGTCCTCTCATTCATTCCCATCCAATTCAACTTTATCCATACAATGTCCCACTACTTATAAGTTCTTATTTATATACTTGTTGTCTTCCCTGTTTGAAGGTAAGCTCCTTGAGGGCAAGAACTGTTTTTGCTTTTTCTTTCTATAATTAGAACTTAAAGCAATATCTAGGACTTAGTCATTTATAAATAAATAAAATTATTTATGTGTAATCTACTTGGAAAAGATTTATTAAATCACTATTTAGCTTACAGATTTCATATTCCAGTGTCCACACCACACTTTCCTTATACTTGGTTATTTGGCTGTTTTCCATTCTCAAAGACGACCAAAATGATATCACCATGTTAGAGTCAACTTAGTGTGTCCAACTATGGCTGATCAGAGCCAGGATAAGCTCACAATGCTTTGTTACAAAAGTGTAATTGCTCAGTAAATTAGCAATATAGTTTATACTGAATGGAATCTAAAGTAAAAACACTTTAATAGATATCATAAAATTATATGTGTCAAAAAAAAGAATGCTTTGTCACAGGTCAGGCACAAATAAATGAACATTTGGGGGGGATTGTCTAACTTTGTGCATCTTGAGTTTCTTCTGAGCTAATTCAATTCTACTTTGCTCATATAGCAAAACACCTTCTCTGATGAGGGTACGCCATGCTGAGCAGTCCTGTGCCAGTGCCTCCCATGTCAGACCCTTAATTCTCGAAGTCTTAGGAGAGACTTTGAGTGTGTGCTTGTATCACTTTTCTGAACACCTTGTGAGTGCTTGCCTTGTGTAAGTTCTTTATAAAATAGTCTTTTTGGCAAGCATATATTTGGTTTTCGAACAATGTGGCCTCTGCAGTGAGTTGGAATGCTTGGCAATTACATATTAAAAGCAGTGAAGAAAGAACTTATAACTGTTTAATTTCTACATTGCTTCCTAAACATTTCTGCCTGATGGAAGGTTGGCAGGTACTGCTGCTGTGTTATAAACCCAAATGGAAAAGGTCATGCCATGCTGTTGGTGCCCCTGGATATCCATGTAGAATTGCCCTCAGCAAATGATTTGGAAAAGTGAAAAACACAAGCTTTTCTTCTACACCCTGACCTTCCTCCTGGCATAATTTACTAAAAACAGAAACTGTAGGTTGGAGGTCTTGGGTACTTCTTAAAACAGAGCCTTTAGGGATGTGATTGGAACCTTGTGTTCTTTGAAGTCCAAGACATTAAGGACTCCTAGCAGGAAACCTAGCACCAAGGGTACTTAATTCAGCTCAGCTGGGGGAAGAGTTTGGGGGAGGGAAGTATGGGTGAAGAAATGCAACAAATTGACAGTACATTTTCCTATCTTTTTGTAAAAATGTCACAGAATAAACACGAGGCCAAATTTTCTTTAGCTTTAGGTGATTCCCATGTCCTACTATTGCCTGGAATATGTCCTTTATGAATTGAAATAGCCTATTGCTCAATTAGAAAGTTCATACACAAAGGAGCCTTTTATAAAATAGAATTTATCTAAAAATTTGGTGAGGGGATTCATGTGTTTAAAACACATGTATCGTTTTGTCATAGTATTTGCTTAAATAATCAAATATGAACTCCTCCAGGTTCCCTCAATAGAGTTGCCTCTTGCACCCTAAAAGAGGATGTTGTAGTATTCCAAGAATATGCTCCCTTCTTAAACTTGCAGTGTGAAAGGTTATTTATTTTTAATATCCAAAGGATGCCTCCATACCCAAACTTATTATCTACCCCATGTTACTTGAAATGAAAATCTTTCAAAATATGGACAGAGAAAGAAAACAAAACTATGTGGGAATAAGATGAGATGTGGACCAGCTCTATCATCCTCTCTGCTATGGGAACCATCCCAAAGGTGTTTTCAATGAGCCTACAGAAAATTGGTTTACATCCAATATTTTGAATTAATTTCAAAAAGCAATAACTTTATTCACCTAAACAGTTGTTTACAGAACCTTAAATATAAAAGGAATTGAAAAAATATAAACTTAACCTAAAACAGGGGTTCTTAGTCTAGTGATCTGTAAACTTTTATAATTATCTTGATTACTGGATTTCAATTTGTTTCCTTCGTATTCTGTTTTATACCTGGAAAACTCTTTTCTAAGAAGGAATCAATAGGCTTCACCAGATTTTCCAAAAGGTCTATGACAAACAAAAAAAGTTAAGAATACCCATCCTACAGAAAATTTTAACTCTCAGATTGGTTCTATCTGAACTCCATTGAAAGAGATGAAAAAAATAAGATGGATTACAAAAATAATTACTGATTGTTATAGAACACTTTGCATATATATATATATATATATATATATATATATATGCTTGTTTATTTATCCTTCAAGATTCAAGGCCCACTTCTTTCCTGAAGCCTCCTTAACTATTTTAAACCTCAATCATTTCCCCCTCTTTCAAATTTGTAATCTTTATATATCATACTACTCTATATCCCCCACCCACATATGCTTATGTTCGTATATTTATGTATGTATGTATAGATCTGCAGTTGAGCTCTGATGGATGAAATTAAGGAGAGATGCAAAGAGAAGGCCTTACACACAAGGGAAATAGGAGCAGAGGCATCAAGACTGGTCCACGTAAAGTGAACAATATTAAATCTCACTGGCAACAAGTCACTCATGCATGTGGCCAGTTTATTGCCTCAAATTAGAATTACTTGATCTAATTATCATAAACAGAAGGCTGGCAGGGGAAATTCACCACAGCTCAGAGCAACTTAAAAAGGGGTTCTCTAAGCTCCAGTGATAGTTTCTGTTTTATTGAACAGAGCAGCAGCGAATATGAAACACATACAGCTCAGGTTTCTGTTGAACAAGAAATCACTTTGGTCACAGCAGTTTCTTGGGGAGAAGACATAAAAGTTTATATCCAAGATCAGGTTTTCATCTTCCCTATCTCTGGCTGTGGGTCTAAACTATTTTCAACAGGAGATAAATATGTAAAGGCAGTATCAACTACTAAAGTTTCAATTACCGCCCAGAATGGTGGAAAGAACTCATGCATAGCTGAAATGGCTAATTTGCAAAGGGAATAAAGCCCATTTCCAGATAAACTGAAGTCATTTCATTTCTGAAGAGTTTAGGCAGAATATTTATTCACTACTTGACAAAAGAGATGACAGACTTCATAAGAGATAAAAATCTTCTCACTTCCTCCTTCAGACAAAGACAATCATACAGCTGCTTTTCATATTTAAATCCATCAATTATTAGGTTTCCTACCTCTTCTCCCTGTGGTGAGCTTAGTGATCCCATGTTTCTCTCAGTGTGTGTGTGTGTGTGTGTGTGTGTGTGTGTGTGTGTGTGCGCGCGCGCACGCACGGGCAAGTGCATATGCACACGTCCTTTTTCTTTAAATGTGTGGTTTCTAAGTTGGAAGGAAATAGAGAATAATTTTTAAAAGAGGGGAAAAAAGAATAGGGAATGAGGAGAAAGACATAATGAGGAAGAATCAGATCCCATTTCACTGCATTTATGATTTAGCCATGCTGTTGCGCCCACAGAAGAACTCACCATGCCAAAAAGCCACAGCTTCTGAGACCCCGCCACTGCCCAATTCGTTGGCAAGAAGCACTCAAGTGAGTGCCAGACGCAGACTATGCACAGGCAGTCCCAAAATGAATGGCTCAACAGGAGGTATCAGAGAGAGGAAGTTCCAAAGCTGAGGCAGAAATGAGAGTACCCACTCTTCCCTGCAGGCCATTGCCCAACCAACCTTCTTTAAATGACTGGGAACAAATTGAGGGGAAAGTTTGCTCTCTCCTGTGGAGTCTTGGGATTAAGAAGGCAAGGGGGCCATACTTCCTTTCATAGCTCTCCAAGTGGAAAATAGCTCAGGGGATTGGGACTTACTAACCTCCTTGTTATTTAAGCCAGTGTTCCTAAAAGTTTGGTTATCCATTTCGTCCCTTTTATAAAAATTCACCCAGCAAATGTTACTGAACGAAGTAATTAAAAAAAAAAAAAATCAAAGGCATCCCATGAATAAAGGCAACACCCAGAAAATGCACTAAATTGGGATTTAATTGCTAGAAATTACTTTCAATTACTAAAAATTACAACTAATTACTTGTTGAATAGACACATTCTTTCACCACCATTAATAATTTCAATTGCTAATTGCATGTAATTGTTAGTAATTTTTGTTCTTTGGGTAAGCTGCAAGGTGCTGCACATGTACAGTGCCCTGGAGGGGCTGTCCTCCCCCCCACCATCCATCCTGATGATCTAAACCTTGCCTAGGAATGCATGTATGTGGGCAACCCTGCGCCCAGGCTCCAAAGAGAGAGATAGTTTGAGCAATATTTTTTTAAAAGACACATAAAAAACCAACATGGTGGGATCCAAAATTATCTGTCTGAAAAGTGGTTCCACTACAGTTTCTATCTTAAATGAGGGAGAAGTTTGGGGTTCTGGCAAGGAGGCAATCTCCCAGGAAGTAGTCAGAGGGGAGGAAAAGTGATCAACCAGGAATAAGGATTACAAAATCAAAGCTATAGTCCATGCATCTCCATAGGACGATTATAACCCTATCAAAAGCTATGAGAGTTCTGACCCTATGCCAAACACGGAGCCCTGGTTTTTCTGGAAAACATAAGACAGCTTACATCTCAATTGTCGTCAAAGTAGGACAAAGTCTAAACTCTTTAGTCTCAAAATTCCACCTCGTCAGAAGTATGTCCTAATACTACCATTGCCCGTATGATTTACCACTTCATCTCACTCTCCTTAAAATGTATCTTACATTCCAATCACCATGGCTTTGCTTACATATCCCATCACCTAGAATATCCTGCCCATCCCCATCCTAAGCATTAATCCTTCAAAGTCCAATTCATACCTCATCTGCTCCATAAAGTTTTTCTCTGACCAGTCTTTCCTTTTTCACTCAGACTCCATATATATATATGCATATATAACTTATATACTTAACAAAAACTAATTTTCATAATGGATTTTTTGCATTTAGAACCTAGCACTTAGTATATTGTCTGGCACACAGCACTTAATACATTCCTTTTCATTCAATCTGCCAATCAGTCAATAAAAATTTGTTAAGAACCTACTATGTGTCAGATATTCTACTAAGTACTGGCTATACAAAGAAAGACCAAAAAAAAAAAAAAATACCAATCCTTGTTCTAAAGGACTTTACAATTTAATGGAGAAGGCAACATATAAACAATTGACATGGAAAATTATCAGCAGAAGAAATGCTATGAAGGTAGATCAGGAAAGACTTGTTGTAAAGGACATTTTAGCTGTGTTCTGAAGGAAGTCAGAAGAAAGAGATGAGGAAGAAGAGCTTTGGAGATAGATAATGAAAATGCTTAGAGGAGGCAGGAGACAAGAGTATTGTGGAGAGCAAGCCAGCATCCCTGGATCAAAAAGCAAATAGGGGTAAGGTATAAGA